>NW_006409102.1:423434-433381 GCF_000296735.1 Chrysochloris asiatica
GCACTGCCAACACAGTGGAGACATTAAGAGAGGCACATAAGAACCCATTTTCTCAGAAGCTACAATTACTGGAGTTCGAAGCATAGAATGAGTTAATAGGACTAAAGCAAAGTATACAGAGCTATCCCAACAGTGAGTTTGTAAAAGCCAATGAACCTGGGACGTCCGGAGGTTACTTCCTTGGGCCCTCAGGATCTCTGGCTAGAAAGTCTGAGTGCGACCACGTGCTGTGTTTTCGTCTATGACACCGGTCCTCAACATCCCAGTACCTGTGGTCTGCAACAATGATTCAGTGGAATGGTCTTAAATTCTAATATTTGGTAGGTGGCAGATGATTAAATTTAAAAATGCATCTTGGTGAGGTAGACAGTAAGTGATTCTATGCATTCTGGGAACATGACGAGATCTGGGTGGGGACGCGTTCGATGCAGGGACTGAGAGAAGTAGAACCCAAGCACAGTTTGCAGCAAGTTACTTATGTCAATCTGCGGGTCACACTCAACACGTAATTAGCATCATCTGTGAAGGAAATGCTGCATTTGGAAGGGGTCGGCAAGCACTAGCCTCGATTTTTAATGTATTAAAATTTTGTAAGAATTCCAACAGCCTGTAGAGCTCAGCTCCCAAAAGAGTAAACATGTTAAGGTAAGCAGACAACTCTTTAGAACCCGGTCCTGCAGGCCTCTCCTTTTATCATCTGGTGTAACGCTTAATGCAGTCTTACACGTTTTACTGGAAGTCCTCCTTGTCCCACAATTGATCAGTAAATGAAGAGTTTAATTCCCAAACATCCTTCAGCGTCCTTGTGGGAGCCCAGCCAGTGCCGTCAATTGAATGTTCTCACAGATGTCTCCTGTCTCTTTTATGTTGGGGTGCTAGATTATGGTCAAGCACTTCACTTTATAGGTAACACCACGTTGTACGCGTCAGGAACTTCAGTTTCAAACGGAAACTTTCCACCCTGGTAGTAACCCTCATGTGTGGACACAGCTGGAAAAGGTGGACTGGGTTGTCGTCGGGAAAATGCACTGTTCAGGTACAGGGTAAATTTGCTTCAAGTTATGCAATCTTTTTGATGAGCAACTTGTCTCCCATGGACACCCTCCAGGTGGAGTCGGCCTCTGTAGCTGCTGAGCGGGACATTTTCTTGACTTTTGAGAACTGCGGTCTCATACATTGTTTGTACTTTTGTGATTGACTTGCTTGGGAACCATAAGGTTGGCAGTTCAAACCCACCAGCCACTCTCAGAATGACTATACAGAGTCGTTATGATTTGGAACTACCTCAGTGACTCTGTGTATTCTTTCATCTGCATTTGAGGTTTCCTGCATTGCTCAATATTTGCCCATAGAATCCTTCAATATTAAATCTTGAATTTTTCCTTTGGTTCTCTCAGCCTAAGAAACACTGAGTGTATTTTTCCCTTTTGGTTTTCTAACTCCAGGTCTCTGCACATGTCATTATAATGCGTTAATTTGCTGGTATTTGAAATCCCAGTTGCATAGCTTCTAGCATCACAGCCACACACAAGCCATCACAATGCAACAAACTGACTTTCTATTGGAGGGAGGAGGCACCTATACAGGTACGTGCCTTTCTCCTCTTGTTCAATGGCCTTGAGGTAAGAAAGAATGGACTGCTGACCAGAACAGCTTGAGCACAGCAAATGCGATGCTTCTGCAGTGGTCTTGATGAAGAACGGTGGTGATAGTGCACTTGGGGAAGGTGGGCAGTCTTGAGGTGTACTTAGGAGTCTGAGCAGCCTGGAATTGCTTGTGGATCAGAGATATGGGACGAGAAGAACGGAATCTCAAAGGCAAGTCCCAAGATTAGGGCTACAGTGAGAATAAGGTCACCAGAGCCATTGTGTACAATGTGGAAAAACAGAGAGGAACAAACTTGTGAAAGATCAAAAGATTTCTTTTGAACATGTTAGAGTCAGCCCTGTGTGGAGTCATCCCTGTGTGGAGAACAATGAGTGCCCAATTGTGGACACAAATCTGAGGCACTTTTTCTGGGTTCTAACTAAGAATTTGGAGATCAACAGCCTATATAGTGTAGTAGAAAGTCATTGTAAACTCAATTAGATTTCCATTCAATAGTCTGTTATATTCACTATATGAACAATTTCAGCTTTATATTTTCTCAGGAGATTGTTAGACATATTTATTAATACTAAGATCATAAGAATTACAAGATACATGTTTAAGTTTAGAAATCCAGAACCTAAGCTTCTGATCTCCTATCGCTGTCTGTACCCTGGGTTCACTAGTATCTATGTACATTGGAGCAAGTTTCTTGGTTGAATTCTCCACCGTTCATGAATTGTACTCTCATGGAAAAGAACCACTTGTTCATTTCCTCTGTAAATACTTGACCATGTGGAGGGTGGTTCCGTTTTATAAACATGTTATAAGACCACTATGACCTGCATGATCTGCCAGCATCTCAGTGCACTAAGAAAGGGTACCCTGTGGCTCAGGTGGTTGCCAGGCACCTGGGTTAACATAGACTATTTCTCTGAGGCTTAGGCAGATAGTGGGCACCCTAGGACACCCTCAGTTGGGCACAGATCTGTGCATGCCTCCAGGTGGGACCTTGAACAATTTTCAGAGTCTTATTCGAGTAGCAGGCACAAGTGGGAACACAGGAGCATGGGACCCCAACGAGTGTCCCATCATCATCTCCCGTTTTCTTTGAATCAAGAGACTTCATCCTAATAATAATGACCACCTAGGGCAGCCCCGGCATGCTGCGGCTACTCTGGGCAGCCTGGAGGGAACATGGAAATTTTTCTGTAGGTTCTGCCAGTGATTAATCTGGTCCTGATGCAGAGGCAGGTGTGTGGAACCATAAGTTCTGAATCCATGTCAGAGGATGCCCAACCTTCTCCAATCTCAGGGCCTCTCTGGTCTCCATCTGGTGGCTTGCTTCTTGTCTCCACCGTTCCCATCAAGGCAAGAGATCATGAGCCCCCACTTCAATTTCCACTTCCAAATCCTTGGCTGAGAATCCGAATATCCGCGATTTGGCTGATGGCCGCGAGAGGGCGCTCGAACCACCCCGTTCTGTCCGCGGGACCTCGCCCTCTGGGAACGGCCTGTCGCTGGGCGCGGACCCACCTGGGCGCCTCTCCTATTGGGAGAGCGGGAGTTTTTCTTGCCCCCGACCCACCGAGTCTGCAGTGAGGATCAAGCTCCCCCCTGCTGTCTCCTGTCCGTCTGCTGTCTCCAATAGCGAGCACAGAACCGTGCGTTTCCCAGACTGGAAATCACGTTATTTTAAATTAGTAAGTTTTATTTTAAAACTCAACTCGACAGCATTCAGCAACAGCAGCAAATTCCAAAACCGGAACGCATTGTTTTTACTTTTCTTTAAAAGAAGCCACTTCTTGAGTGTTCTATGCTTCATGCTGATTTTATTTTCACAGGAGACATCGTTGTCAAGTATCAAATTCTCTCATGACCCAGTGACAGTCCTCAATAAATAAGCACTCACGCAAGCAAATTATATACACACGTATACACATACATGCGCACACATACATATGTACACGTATACATATACACACATACAGATACACACACCCATATACATGCAAATATACATACATGCACATATGCGTGCATATACATAATGCATACATATATTTTTTTCTTCAGTATGATACGCCTTTTGAAAGTTCCCACTGTGACTAGTGTTAATAAAATTTTCAAACTTTTTATGATTGATTAAGAAGGCTCACTATAGTACATATTTCCAAACTTTTTATGATTGATTAAGAACGCTCACTATAGTATATATTTCCAAACTTTTTATGATTGATTAAGAACACTCACTATAATATGTATTTAATACCCACAATTGTGTGCTGCCTAATAACATTTGTGATGAAATAGTTACAGAACTTAAATTGTCAGAGTAATCCGTTGCTTTTGTAAATCTGATGAACTGAAAATGTTGTTGCTAAATGCCACTGAGTTTATTCTGGTTCATAGTGACCCTGGAGGTTTCCAAGAAGCATCTGGTGGGTTTGAACTGGCGACCTTGTGATTCGCAGCCCAGTGCTGATCCTACGGCACTACACCAGAAGTCCAAATCTTTACAGGAGCAGAAATCCTCCTCTTTCTCCCCTGCCAACGGCTGGTGGTTTTGAACGCTTCTCAATCCAACTTGTAACCCACTAACCTACCAGGGCTCCTTGCTCGAATTGATAGTATTCTCACTAAAAAACTGAAAATATGAAAGTACCTGGTTTAATTTCACATATTTCCATTTTAAGGTGAAATTGGAATGTCTAGAATGTCCTCTTCTGGTTTGTGACGTGTCTATTTCATCCAGCAAGTAAAACGTTTTCCTTTTTTTTTTTTTTTTGGTATGCTTTCAAATTAAGAACGTTTATTCTTAAGTCTTGTTAAAGTCTAACATGTACGTAACATACTTTTTGTCATTTAAAAATGTTTCCAGGTTGTAAAACAAGACACCTCGTGAATATTTTAATTTACATCATTGGTTAAATTTCTTTCTATCATTGTCTGAAGTCTTGGAAGCAAAGGGGTAAGTGAACAGCCGGTTTGTTTTCAGGAATTTTCCTTGGTGAGTTTGATTAACTGTCATATTTGGGTTAAATTATCCTCCCACTCTCATAAATGGCCTAGAAATTGGCGGCCTATTGGCAAAAGTACTGAAGATTACATCCTAGTGCATTTCTTCATTATGTTTGGCGGTGCTGGTGTGCAGTGCAGTCGGTTCTGATTCACAGTGACCCAGCATAGGGTTTCTGAGGCTGTAAATCTTTATGGGAGCAGAAAGTCTCATCTTTCTCCCGTGGAGCAGTTGGTAGTTTTGAACTGCTGACCTTGAGGTTAGCAGCCCGATTTATAACCACTATGCTATCAGAGCTCCTTGTTATTATCAAGATGATAATTTGCTAAGAGTTGTTAATTTGTGTAGAAATACCTTGGACATATTTAACCTGTGTCCCAAAGAGAGAAAAGGAGGGAATTCCAGCATTTTTAACCCCCAAGCACTATCCCACCTGGTAAGTCCCTGCCAAGATCTATTTAACCTCTCCATTCCTGTGTTGGTATTGTGTGCTGTCGAGTCAGGTCCGACTCATAGTCCACCCTGTATATAGTTTCTGAGAGCAGGTGGTATGTTTGAAGTGTTGAATTTGTGTTTACCTGTCTAGAGCTTATCCTACACTATCAGACCATTGGTTCACAAAAATCACTCAATAGAACCCTGGAAGAAAAATACACAACCCAACTACATCCCAAACACATCCCCCATCATACTTCAAACATACTCCACATACAACGCAAATGGAAATCAACCAAACCACTAACACACTTCTATGAGACCGTAACACACTCAATCATAGCCAGATTGCAACTCCAACACCCCCGTCACACCTCAATAATACCCCCTCACACCCTAATCCCATCGCTAATGTTTACCAATCCCACCCATTCAGTTCGGATTTTCTGTCTTTTCGCACTGCTTTGCTTGTGTGCATACATGTGTGCTTCAGAGGTTGTGTGAAACCACCAGCTCACCTCAGGAGAAAAATGAGGCATTCGGCTCCTTTAAAGATTGTTATTGTTAAGTGCCGTCGAATCAGTTCCAACTCATGTTAACCCTGTATAGGGTTCCCAAGGAGTGGCAGGTGAGCTTGAACTGCCGACTTTGCGGTTCAAACTGACTTTGCAGTCTAGTGCATTAACCCACAGCACCACACCAGGAAACTGTATACAAGGTCATTATTAGTCTGAACTGACTTGAGGGCACACGACAACACAGTAGAAGTGTCTCCAGGGTTTCCCCAGGCTGTAATCTTCTTTGGAGTCCTGGTGCGGCACCATAGGATAAGCACTGGACCACAAGGTTAGTTTGAGCCGCAAGGTCAGTGGTTCTAACTCATCAGCAACTTCTGAGAAACCCTGTACAGTGTCTCTGTGAGTCTGACCCAACTCGACAGCACTTAACAACAATTGTCTATGGGGAGACCTGGTATGGCACTATAGGATAAGCACTGGACTGCAAGGTCAGTTTCAAATACAAAGACAGCAGTTCAAACCCACTATGCGCCCATCAGAAACCCTATACATGGTCACTGTGAATCCGAACTGACTCCATGGCACTTAACAACAACAACAGCCTTCTATGGAAGGAGCCCTAGTAACACAGCGCTGCTAACTGCAAGGCTGGAGATACGAACGCACCAGCCGCTCTGCCCGAGAATGTTAAGGCTGTCAGCTCCTGTAAAGACTGACAGTTCAGGAAATCCTAGGGAGCAGTTCTCTGTCCTGTAGGGTGGCTATGAGTCTGAATGAACTCTACAGCAGTGAATTCATGGGAAGCAGTCCTGACGGCGAATTTGTTAAAATGCGGGATTGCTAACTGAAAGGTTGGCTGTCTGAACCCACAAACCTGTGTGTGTGAGACAGATGTGGAAGTATTGTTGTTACGTACCGTCTGGAGTCGATTCCGACCCATAGCGACCCTGTATAGAGTTTTCAAGGAGCAGCTGGTGAGCTTGAACCACCAACCTTGCAGTTCAAACGGCTTTGCAGTCTGGTGCATTAACCCACAGCGATAGGGAAAGAAGGGGGTTTCAAGTTTCTCCAGTTATGGCGGGCCTCAGCAGGAAACAAGCCAACCTCAGCAAAGAGGGGTGCTGAAGAAAGGGGTGGGGAAGAAAGGAGACTGTTTGCTAGAGGCAATAAAGTTAGTTCATGGGGATAGGGGAGAGGGGCAATTATTCTAAGGAGAAAGAAAGGTAAGAGGGGTAGGTAAGGGGATACTAGTGTAAGGAGAAATCATTGCTGATAGGGTGAAATTTGAAAGACAAGACTCAGGAAACTGTGTATGAACCCGGATTGGCTCCTTGGGCACTGGAACCACGCCCCTGATAAATAGCGATCAATAAAGAAGACGTCAATTGCACTCGCGGCTCCACCTCCTCTTCTTTCCCAAGATGGATGGTCTCTCTGTGTAAGAACGTCTTTGCTTATAATAAGCCCATCTTTCATTTCTGTAAGCCTCTTGTCTTTCTAACTTCTTTATTGCGGTGTGTGTTACCATTCCCAGTTCTTTAGAAGGAGGCTACCACCGTTCCAGGGACAACATTCCAACCATGGCATGCTGTGCCCTAGAGATGATGGCTTTGGAAAATTTGTGGGGCAGCTTTTGTGTCCTATATGAGTAGGTGACAATGTTTTTTGTTTTAAAATTTTGAGTCTTTAGGAGAGCCAGTCCTCAGTTTTTTATTCCCATGAGTGGCTGGTGGATTCCAGATGCCCAACTTTAGGTTTTCATCCAAGCGCTTTACCAGTGCACCACCAGTCATTCACACATGTGGATCTTCTCCTGACCCTTCCCACCTGCTCACCCCCACACCTGTACGTTCTCCATTCTCTTAGACTCCTCCCTCACCTCTTGTTGCCTAATTCCACCCAGACTGCCCTCACCTGGTCTGCTGGGAGGGGCTGGGAGCTCTGTTTCCGGTGTGCACAAGTTCACCAGGGGGAGTGCATAAAGTGAGGGTCCCAGGCTCCGTGTGGAAGGTGTTTGGTCTTCTGCTGCTCCTCCTGCTGTGTTTTCTAAAAGGAACCACAGGGGGGTGTCCTCTCCCTGGCTGAACAGGCTCGTCTCCCTGCCAAGTTGTGTGGAGCTTGCGATGGAGGGCGGCGTCTCGGTGCCTACAAGCTCCTGGGTTGGGAGCATCCAGAGGAGTCTCTGCGCCACCACCCGCCGCTACAACCGCCCTGCTGTTAGCTGGGCCCCTCTAGGCTTCAATGTCTATGCGTCCCTTCTGAGGTATGGGAAGGGTTAGAGCTCCACGGAGCAGGGTCAGCAGCTCCGCAGCACACCACCTGTGGGTCCGGGCCGGTGATTCTCCCGAGGGTGCTCAAGGTTCGGGAACGTGGATGGGTTTCGGTGGGTGACGCGCGGTTTCCCAGTAGAATATGGTAGGGTTTGTATTTCCCCCGCCGGTGGTAGTCTGGTGCTGCCGGCTCCCCCTACCTGCACGGAGGGGTGGGGGGTATCTGCGGGCCTGGCTATGGAAGGGGCGCCAAAGACCCCACAGCCGCGAGTGGAGGCCACCACAAAGACGGAAAAGTTCTCCTCTGGGGGTGGGATTCCAGATCTCGGGGAGGGTCTCTCCCCACCCTTACCGGGCTTCAGACGTTTGCTTGGACAGGGAAGGGAGGAACGCTGCCAGAGGCCTTGCGTCCCCTTACCGTTGGGGGCGCTGTATCTGCGCAACCTTATCTCTGCGGAGACTCCTTTCCTTCCGTAAGCCGTGATTCAGTGTCTGTTAGAAGTGGCTGTCTAGTTTCCCATGTCCCTGTGGTGGCCAGGGGACAGCAGTGAGGGGTCCAGAGCACCAGGATTCTGTGCTTCGCTGTTTTTCGGGGTCTCTTTGAGGAAGTTTGGGGACCTCTCTTGTTAGGAGCTCTGTCTGCTCTGGGTCCAGTGCCAGGGGTCCAGGAGTAGTTGACAAATGATGAGGGATGTGCGGTGGGCTTGAGCCCACGGGATAGCTCTACTGTCTCAATATAAGCTGTCTGAATTATGCATTGGTGTTGGTGTACTATGGTGGTCACCCAGGGGATCAGGCGGGACCCTCGTGCACCTGACCACCAGGTGCTGAAGGGGGCGGTGCTTGCAGGTGCCCAAGGCAGGGGGATTCTATGGGGTGCCCCAAGCCTCCTTGTCTGTATACTTCTAAGGTCAGGCCACAGCTCCCCCTCAGCTGGCATCTCGTGGGGGGGGGGGGGAGCTTCTGAATAGAGATCTGTGTGTGCTGATAGTTTGCTTTTCAGTTACTCCCCACACAAACACACACACACACAATAGTCACCCCTCCACATACACGTGATTCTTCATGTGTGATTTCTCCCTTTGCATAGGGCTTTTGCTTCTGTTTATCCTCCACATATTAGCAGGCTTCCAGCTGGTGTTTACCTTCCACACGCGACCTAACCCTCCACACTCACTGCACATGACTTAGTTCTCTGCACCTGATTGGTCCTTTTATACACACTTTGAGTGGTGGCATGGTGCTTTCCCAGTTTTCAATTTTCCTAGACTCATACTTAGTATATGCATGGTCCGATGATTAAGGGATGCTTACAGCTGTTCCCCTTCTGCAAATGAAGGTCTTGAGGCTTTACTCCATTTGCACCATGGTGGTCAACTCGACTTTGAGGAGGCTGCTCTTCCCCATTCACATTCTGATTGCCTTCCAACCTGTGGGACCTATTTTCTGGGATTATACCTGATAATAATTTGGTGCTCTTCATAATGTTTCAGTATTCAATATTCTGGTGCTGATAGTGTTCCACTGTTATTCATAAGGTTTTTGGTGACAAAATATTTGTAAGTAATGCGTCTCTCCGTCTTTCTAGTCTGTCTTTGTCTACAAGTTCAGCTGAAACCTGTCCACCATGGGTGACTAACCCTGCTCGTATTTGAAATACCCATGGCCTAGCTTCCAGCATCAGAGCAACTCACAAGCCACCACAGTATGACAAGCTGATGAACGAGTGGTGGCCAGAAACCTTAGTTTTTAATACCGTTGTTGTTGTTAAGTGCTGTCAAGTCAGCCCTAACTTGTAGCTGCCCTGTGTAGTGTTTCCAAGGCTTTAAATCTTCGTGAGAACAGAAAGTCTTATCTTTCTCTGGTGGAACAGCTGGAGGGCTTGCACTGTGGACCTTGTTGCTCACAGTTGATTGCTAAATAGATGTAATCATGTGCTCTGAAAATTAAGAATTGCTCCACAGATGTTGTTGTTGTTGTTGTTAGGTGCCATTGAGTCAGTACCGACCCATAGCGACCTTATGCACAGCAGAACGAACCACTGCCTGATCCTGGGCCAATCTCACTATTGAGTCCATCGATGTTGTCACTTGGCCAATCCATCTCGTTGGGGGTCTT
>NW_006409102.1:441216-441686 GCF_000296735.1 Chrysochloris asiatica
GACTAATGGGGACAGTGATGGTGACTGAGATCTCAGGGGAGCCTGAGGACCAGTTCTTCCTGAAACCCCTGGACTGCTTCATTGGGGAAGAGAAAGTAACCGACTGGTCCCCCTACTGGGCCAGGACCTGCGTCCAGAGTTGCATGTTCAAACAGCTTTCTGAAACCAAAAGTCTGCAGATGGAGGTCCCTCATGAACATACCTGGCGATTACTGATTCAGACTCAGGAGACCTGTCACCTTTGCCTGAGGAGATCGACAATCAGGTAAACCTCCCGTGTGGACTAGAGGAAGTCCAGGGAGAGCCAACAAGCATCCCCCGTCAAGGTCTGATTGAAGCCTGGAAACTGACCATCCCACCGAAACCAATATTCTTTCAGAAAAGAGGCTGAGAAATTCATTCTGGTCAGCTCGTCCCCATCCCCATCTAGCCGTGTCCCTCAGGAATGCTATGCAGGGTCGCTATGAGTC
>NW_006409102.1:442443-443698 GCF_000296735.1 Chrysochloris asiatica
TGTGGACATCCAGGGCTCATGTTTGTAATTAAATAAATATGACTAAACAATTTGATGAAAAACAATCTGCTATTAACTGCCAAGTGGCTTCATTTGTTACACTCGGGCCTATAGGGCCTTGAACCTCTGACCAGTCTTACCCGGTCTGCAACATTCCTCATGAGAACAATTAAGTGTTCCGAAATACTCATACTTCGCAAAATAATCTGCCCATTCTTGGGGCTCCCTTTTGACTCTTTTGGTGAAATCCTTTGGTGCACTTACTTTTCTGATTTTTAGAATGTCCCAGTCATCTATTTTGTCTTCTTTGGTTTGTGTAATTTTCACAATGTTTGGTAGTCTGCGTGTGCCCCGTATTATAGCCCTTAAATTTGTCCCTATGTTTTCACTGATGACCTTTATAAATCTGGGATTCACATTCAGGTCTTTAATCCATGCCTAGTTGGTTTTTGTATATGGTATGAAATAAAGGTCTAGTTTCAGTCTTTTGTGTGTCCGTTTCCAGCTCTTCCAGCACCATCTATTGAAGAGACTGTGAGGTGCCACTCAATGTACTTTGGCCCTTTGTCAAAGATGCTATGTTGTTAGGTTTGATTTCTGGATTCTAGATTCTGTTCCATTGATCTATGTATCTTTCATTGTACCAGTACCAGGGTGTTTTGACCACTGTAGCCATGTAGTAAATTTTGAAATCTTCTTAAGCATGCTTTGCTTATCCTGGGTCTTTTAAGGAAGACCTTAGAAGAATTGATGCACTTAAGTTACGGTGTTGGAGGCGAATACTGAAAGTACCAAGTACTGCAAAAAAGAACAAACAAATCTGTGTTGGAAGAAGTACAGCCAGAGTGCTTCTTGGAAGCCAGGATTGCCAGACCTCATCTCTTATATTTCGGACATATTATTAGCAGGGACCAGTTCCTGGAGAAGGAGATCATGTTTGGTAAAGTGGAGGGCCAGAGTAAAAGAGAAAGACCCCCAATCAAATGGATTGGCACAGTGGCAGCCGCAATAGGCTCAGGTGTAACAGCCATTGTGAGGTTGGCCAAGAACCGGGCAGGGTTTCGTTCTGTTGTGCATAGGGTCACTATAAGTTGTTACCTACTAGATGTCCCTTAACACAAACAAGGGATTTTAGTACTAGGATTTTAGAGTTTGAGGTAATGGATTAGGGTTTGAGGGTTGGGAACTTGGGTTAGGGTTAAGATTGGGTTTATGATTTAGCACTGTTGGTGGTGGTGGTTGTGTGCCTTGGTGT
>NW_006409103.1:0-1086 GCF_000296735.1 Chrysochloris asiatica
TTGCTCTGTTTTCATTTTTGAAATATAAGATGTAATTGGGGCCAGTCTGTTTTTAGTTGTACTTATTTTATTTCTGTCATGTTAGGTTTACATATGACTTTACAATTTTCTTTATTTAGAGATTATACATATGGTTTATAGGTATCAAGTTGGCAAGTAGTGGAGTGGACTGTGATGGTTAGGTTTTATGTCAACTAGACTGGGCCAGGATTCCCAGTGGTTTTGCAGTTGATAGTTAACTCAATGATAATTGACTATGAGCAGCCATATTTTATTATATACTGATTGGCTATGAACAACCTATCAATTGACAGGATGTTTCCTTGTAGGTGTGGCCTGTTCCTAAAGTAATAGACACATGGGAAAGCCTCACTGGTGACATGGTACTCTACAGTTATGAACAATATCCTTGAGATAAACATCTTTGTACATATGAACAACCAATTAATTGACAGGATGTTTTCTTGTAGGTGTGGCCTGTTCCTAAATTAATAGACACATGGGAAAGACTCACTGGTGACATGGTACTATACAGTTATGAACCACAGTCTTGAGATAAACATCTTTGTACATATGTAAATACACAAGTTTTACATCTCTAGAAAATTCAGCCTAAGATGCACAAAGAAATAAATCATTCAGCATTTCTAATCAAATTCAGTAAAATTTGAACATTATTTCTAGTGTAAGTACTGACAATAATAATTTCCATAGGGAATGTGAATATATGAAAATACATACATTAAAAGTGGAATTGTTATCAATAGTGTATGTGCTTGGAATATGTTTTTAAGGACTTGTGATCTCATACAAATACTCCTAATAAAATATCAGCAAAATACCTTCCATATAGGTTTCTTTTTTACTCCATTCTGTTATTATAATGTTGTTTCTGATGTTATGTGCCTTCGAGTTGGTGCTGACTCATAGCTGCCCTGTATAGCATTTCTGATGAGCAGTTCATGAGTTTGAACCACCAATCTTGCTGTTCAAACAGACCTTGAGTTTGAGTGCTTACCTTTCAGTCACGTACCAGGACTCTTTATAACATATTATTATAATACAACACCAAATTATATTATACTA
>NW_006409103.1:24021-25252 GCF_000296735.1 Chrysochloris asiatica
ATTATTGGTGATTGAAATGCATAGGTTGGAAACAAATAGGAAGGATCAGTTGTTGGAAAATATGAAATTGGTGACACAAATGAGCCAGGAGATCACATGATAGAATTCTGAAAAATCAATGTTTTGTTCATTTCAAATACCTTCTTTAGACAACATAAGAGATGATTATAACACATGGATCTCACCCAGTGGAATACATAGAAATCAAATTGACTCCATTTGTGGAAAGAGACGGTGGAAAAGCTCCATCTCATCAGTCAAGAGAAGGCCAGGGAGGATTGTGGAACAGACCATCAATTGCTCATATGCAAATTCAGACTGAAGCTGAAGAAAATGAAAACGAGTCCATGAGAGCCAAAATTCAACCTTGAATATAGCCCTCCTGAATTTAAAGATCATCTGAAGAACATAAATGATACATTAAACACTAAAGGTCCAAGACCAGAAGAGTTGTGGGATGACATCAAGAAAATCATACAGGAAGAAAGCAAAAAGTCACTAAGAAAATAAGAAAGAAGGAAAAAGTCAAAATGGATGTCAGAAGAGACACTGAAATTTGCTCTCCAATGTAGAGATGCTAAAGCAAATGGAAAAAATCAGGAGGTCCAACAGCTGAAGAGAAAATTTCAAAGGTCAGCTCGAGAAGATAAAGTCAAATATTACAACGAAATGTGCAAAAACTGGAGTCAGAAAACCAAAAGTGAAGAGCACACTTTTGAAGAAAAAAATCAAGCCTTGAGTTTCATTATTGAAGCATTCTCTGGGGAAATTATTGAATGATGCAAAGAACATCTAAAGAAGATGAAAAGAATACTCAGAGTCACTGTATCACAAGAAAAGGATGAGATTCAACCATTTCAAGAGGTAGCATAAGATCAATAGCCAGTGATATTGAAGTAAGAAGTCCAAGGTGTATTGAAGGAATTGTTAAACAACTAGACACCAGAAATTGATGGAATACAAATAGAAATGTTTCAAGAAATCGAGGCAACACTGGAGGCAATCACTCATCTTTGCAAAGAAATTTGAAAGCCAATGATCTGGACAATTAATTGGAAGAGATCTGTATTTGTAACCATTCCAAAGAGATGATCCAGAGGAATGTGGAAATCATTGGACAATCTTTTTTATATCCGATGTGAGTAACGTTTTACTAAAGGTGATACAGAAATGGCTATAAACATACATTGACAGAGAACTTCCAGAGGTTCAAGTCGGATTCAGAAGGGTC
>NW_006409103.1:25937-28118 GCF_000296735.1 Chrysochloris asiatica
TAATGTCATATGCATGCAAATTCTGGACAGTGAATAAGGAAGACCACACTAGAATTGATGCATTTAAGTTATAGTGTTTGAGGAGAATATTGAAAGTGCCATGGGCTGCCAAAAGATCATACAGATCTGTGTTGGAAAAATTACAACCAGAGTACTCCTTGGAGGTGAGCATGGTCAAACTTTGTCATACTTCAGACATATTGTTAGGAGGGACCAGTCGCTGGCTATGGATACCATGTTGAGTAGGGTGGAGGGTCAGAGCAAAAGGGAAGACCCCCAGGGAGATGGATTGACAATGTGGCAGCTTCAATGGCTTCCAGCATGGCAACAATTGTGAGGTTGGCCCAGTAACAGGCACTTTTTCATTCTGTTGTACATAGAGTCACTATGAGTCGGTACCCACTCGATGGTACCTAACAAGAACAACAACGATATGTGTCAATGGTTACCAGGAAAAGGATGGTGGTGCAGAAATTATGTTTTGTAAAATAAACTCCATTCATTTATGTGATTGGGAAATTGGTACCAATTGTAGATGTAGTGAGTACAGGACAATCAAAGTAATAGCTAGTCTTTGGACACACAAGGATGCTCATAGCTAAGTTGAAATGTGCGTATGTATAGACTTGTACATAGGTGACAATTAATAGAAATTTTGGTGTTTTTAAGTATAAGTATATAGGTACAGGCACATATATTTACTGAAGACATAGGCAATGCCAAACACCTCCAACACTGGTTTTCTGGATTTGATAACATAGGACCATAGCTTAATGGAACAAATCAGTGAATTGGTGTATCATAGTTCAAAGGAATCAAGATCTATATCATAGTAAAGTGAGAGGCATGACAGATCTTAAATGTTTGCTAGAGGCTACTTAAACAGCAGGAGTAAAACAGTGGGAAGGTAGCCTCGAGTGCAGAAAAAAACCAAGTCTTATCTACACTTGAAACAGAAGAACTAGATAGTGCCCAGATACTACCACTGGCCATACAGTTTGGGCCATAACATTAGATTATAGGTAGAATGGGAGAGAAATACAGAGCATAACTCAAAACATATTTTTTTCAATGTCAGAAAAATAGACCATTACAGAACAGAAAAGCCCCTATGTCTATCCCCTAAAACACCTTTTAAATCTGTAAGTGAATCTATTTCCTGAGATAAACATCTAATGAAATAACAGTGACAATAAAAATATCATATAGTATCTGTGAGATAGCCATTCTTCTTAAAGACTACCAGTATTAAAACAAAAGATTAACAATTTATTAAATAACAAGTCTTTATTCAGAAGATAAGGGGACAGGGAAACTAGAGTACTGGAAAAGAAGAACCATAACACAAAGAAAATGTTGATTTGCTGTTGTTGTTGTTGATGTTAGATGCCTTGATTTGGTGAAAACTCATAGGGACCTTATGCACAACAGAATGAAACAGTGCCTGGTCCTTTGCCAAGCTCACAATCGTTGTTATGCTTGAGTCTATTGCTGCAGCCATAATTCCAATCCTTGTTGGGGGTCTTCATTTTTTTCTCTAATCTTCCACTTTATCAAACATAAAAAACTTCTCCAGAGACTTGTCCCTTCTGATAATATGTGTGAAATATGAGACACCAAAATTGGTCATCCTGGCTTCTAAGGAGCATTCTGGTTGTATTTCTTCCAACACAGATTTGTTCATGCTTTAGTAGTCCATGGTACTTTCAACAATCTCTTCCTATACCATAGCACAAATGTACCATTCAATATTTTCCCATAGAATCCTTCACTGTTGCAATTAAAGGGCTGAATTTTTTCTTTAGTACCCTCAGCCAAGAGCTCTGGTACCGTAGTGGTTACGAATCAGGTTGCGAACCTCAGGGTCAGCAGTTTGAAATTACCAGCTGTTCCGCGGGAGAAAGAGGAGGCTTTCTGCTCCCATAAAGATTTACAGCCTCGGAAACCCTGTACAGGGTCACTATGAGTCAGAACTGATTCCATGGCACATAATGACAACAAAAAACAACAACCCTCATCTTAAGAAATGCTATGAGTGTTCTTTCTTCTTGGATTTCTAACTCTAGGTCTTTGCACATTTCTTACAATTATTTGATTTTGTCTTTTTCAACTACCCTTTAAATTTTCCTATTCAGCTCTTTCACTTCCTCGTTTCTTCAATTTGCTGTAGCATCTTTATGC
>NW_006409103.1:28778-57051 GCF_000296735.1 Chrysochloris asiatica
TTCAAAAAAGTACTAGCAATGGAGAAGTCATTGATCTTGCAAAATTATGTCCTGTGATCTCCAGTATCATTTCTATCACGAAGGCCATGATTTTCAACCACTGATCCATCTTCTCTCCTTTGCATTCCAATAATGAATAATTTTCAGCTTTTGCATTCCAATTATGAATAATTATCAATACATTTTGTTTGCATGTTTGATCAATTTCAGACTGAAGTAAGTAGAATTCTTCAATTTCATCATCAGGGGTTTATATTTTGTGTGTAACTGTGAATGATAATTGCACTTATTGGTCTTTCTGGTAGGCATATGGATATTATCCTGTCACTGAACTGACAGTATTGTACTTCAACATAGATTTTGAAATGTTCTTTCTGATGATGAATGTAATGCCTTTACTCTTCAATCTATCATTTCCAGTATAGTAAATTATGATGTTGCTGTTGCTATGTGCTGTGAAGTCGGTTCCGATTCATAGCAACCCTGTATAGGGTTTCCGAGGCTGTAAATCTTTAAGGAAGCAGAAAGCCTCATCTTTCTCCTGCAGAACATCTGGTAGTTTTGAACTTCTGACCCTGAGGTTAGCAACTCAATTAGGTTCAAACTGCTCAATACCGGTCCATTATGCTCATTAATGCCTTGGATGTTAATGTTTATGTATTTCATTTCTTATTTGCCCATTTCCAATTTTCCTACGTTAATACTTTGAATATTCTATGGTTCAGTTATTAATGGATGTTTACAACTGTTTCTCTTCATTTTGAGTTGTTCCCCATCAGCAAATGAAGCTCCCAAAAGCTTTATTCCAATTGCATCATCATGGTCAACTCTGTTTTGAGGAAGCAGCTCTTTCTTATTTCTGATTTTAAAACCTTCCAACTTTAGTAGTTCATCTTTGGTGCTTTATCTACTAACATTCTAGTGTTCTTCATCACATTTCAAAATTCAATATTCTTGTGCTAGCTGACAGTGATTCACTGGTATTTTTAAGGTCTTGAATGACTATATTATTCAGAAATATAGTCTGTACAGTAAGCTGAAACCTGTACAGCATGGGTGACCCTGCTTGTATTTAAAATACTAATGGCATAACATCCAGAATCGCATCAACACTTAAGCCACCTGAGTACGACAAACTGAACCGACGTATGGCAGAAGGTCTCATATAGAAGGGTTAAATATCAAGAATTTTATTTATTTATTTATTTTTTTAATGGACAGCTTGTTCTGTGATTAAGACCCCATGATAGTACATATTAAGTGTGAATGAGCAGCTCCAACAGTATGCAAACTTGTCAACCTTCATTGGATTACAAATTTGAAGATAGGAAAGTATTGGCAATCAGGTTATGATTTTGTTATGATTATAGAGTGAGTTGACTACAAGATTCACATACTCTGGGTTTGTGTTGGCAGAGATCAACAAGACCACCAAAGCAAACACTAAAATAAAGGATTCTTGAATGATAATTCTATCCTTTTTTTCATTGGTTACTCCCTATACATTGTCAGGATTTTTACTTTACTTCCTTTTGATATTTCCTTGAGTCTTCCAGATGATCTCTCTGACACATACAGCTACTTAATAAAAAAAAATGTCCAAATACTGAAAGAGATACAAGTTTTCTGAACCTAATGAATTATCTGCCACTTCAGATTTGCTTGATTTGTAAAGGATGAGTTTGAAAGCTTCCTGAAGGCTGGATCCCTTCACATTGCTGCTGAAGTCTCAGCTACATCTCATCAGAAAATAATTAGCATATAACTATCAAGATATTTGACCAATTTGTATCAGAGGATTTCTACTTTTTAGTTATAAGAGAGGGGCAAAATAGTGATTAGTGCATTTTTGTATACTAAGACAGCATACTATGATATCTTCAAGACAAAAAGAATGTATTCAATAAAGTGTTAACATCCATTGATTTAGGCACCAGTATCTATGCAAGACCTGGAAGGTATGTCATAAGCCAATCACCACCAATGTAAATATTTAATAATCTTAAATCCTCAAGTTCTGAACATTGCTCCCCAAACATTTCTGAATGGATGCAGAGAGACATTATTTTACTGGTATCTTAAGGGTATTTTCCTCACCATTTAACAAAAGACTATATTTATTGTTGTTGTTAAAGTGCTGTAGAATAAGTTCTGACCCATAGCTACCCTGTATAGGGTTTCTGAGGAGTAGCTGGTGAGCTTGAACCACCAACCTTGCAGTTCAAATGGCTTTGCAGTCTGGCACATTAACTCAGAGTGCCACACCATTTATTATAATGCCCTAAATGCTATTATTCTATAAAAATAATAAATAAATATTTTTGTTTAATGTTAAGTGTCATCAAATTTTTTTGTAACTCATAGTGATACTGGCGAGTGGTGGACCTAAACTGCTGACCTTGTGGTTAGCAGTCCAGTGCATATCCTATAGCATCACACCAGGGCTCCAAGTATGGCAAATTGCTTGACTGATTTTTAACAATCTTCTCCAGTTTAGGCTATGGCTAGAAGTGCAGGAAACTTGGTAAGAGACACAGCATTTATTATCAGGTAAAATTTAGACTACAAAGTAATTTGTGTAACACAATATTATACAAACATTATAGACAGTTTGATGAAACAAAACCACTCAAATAAGTGATAAAATATTAAATAAATACCTGAATATCTGATAACTAAGATGGACATGTGCGTGGCATTTCAAGATTGTATTCAATTTTATGTAGGATTGCATTTGACAAATTCTGTGAATTATTCTTTTAAAATAATATAATGAGGTCATTGCTTATTTTTTCATATTTCATGCAAATTATTTGTTGTTTTTGTTATGTGCCTTTGAATAACTTCGGACTCATAGTTACCCTTTATAGGGATTCCAGAGAGTGGTTGGTTGGTTGTAACACCAACTTTGTTGTTACCAGTTCAGTGGTATAGTTATAAAGAAAAGAAAAGAAAAGAAAACAGAACAAAAGAAATCTTAAATATATTATTAATGTTTATTTTTTGCTTTTTCAGATCTGTATAGATATTGCTGCTGCATCTAAAATTAATTAACAGGTATCAGATGAGCTAAAACTATGAAAGCCCCTATAACATGTAGAAGATACAAACAGATCTTGTTGAATTTAGAAAATATAATTAATCTAAAGCATAACATCTCAAAGTATTTACAGTCCCTGGTCTATGAGACAAATGAGATAAGACTCTTAGTTGGTAAAATTTTGATCACTGAAAAGTGAAACAGAGACAAGGATGACTTAGAGTGATATATGAACATATCAAAAGAATTATTACAACTTTACTTAATCATAAAAGAATAGAATAATTCTAAGAAGAGTCTGGAGTCCTGGTGTGGCATTGCAAGATAATGCATTGGACCACAAGGTTAGCTTGAACAAGAAGATTGGTGGTTCATACCTACCAGCAGCTCCTCGGCAACCTTATACAGGGTTATTTTCAGTCAAAACTTGACAGTACTTAACAAGAACAAGAATCCAGACATGACATTGAATAGTAGAGAGTGAGAGAGAATTTAAACTGTAGAGATTGATAAATGTTATTCTATGTTATAACAGAGCAAACACAAAAGTGATAACAAGACTAGTGGTATATTATATAATCAGTAGTTCTGAAAGAAAAAAATAAACCCTGTCTCTATTGGTTAAAGGAAGTGAAGTAGAAAGTAATTTACAGTGAGAAACAAGAGCTCTCTATTCACACAGAATGGAAGTGCTAAGGTCTAATACAAAGCAGTGTCTAATTACCCACAGTAAAGACATCAAATTTAAAAGCTCTTCAAGATGTCATAGTATCAGGAAACATTTTGGTATTTATGTGGTTGAAATTAATTGGAGTTGGTTCAGTAACAACTAACAACAAAATCTGAGTAGCTGTTGGAAAAAGGCACAAGTAACAAAAATTTAGGGCAGCAAATGAAAATATTGTTATGTGAGTCTGTGGATGTATGTTTGTTTGCATCGGAAAACAGTTGTAGTTTTGAACATGTTAATATTAAGATGCTAGTAAAATAGTCAACCATATTAGGTAGAAATGGAGAAAAAGTAAAATCTATATTTGGAACACATGTGGAACCAAGAATGAATGTGGTCACAGGAAACTGAGAGAAACTAAGAAATAGAGTTAGTGGAAACCAAAGTTGAAGAAGAGAAACAGCAAAAATGATCAAGCTAAGAAAGGCATGTCAGGAAAATTGGTTAGGCAAGGAAGCTACCAAAAGAAAAAGGAAGATATATTAATTAGACAGTTACTATATAATTGTAGGAATAAAATTAAATATATAGATAATATATGTGATATAGATGTTGTGGTTTTTGTTAAGTGCCATTGAGTTGGTTCCGACCCTATTTAGGATTTTTGAGGAGTGGTGGGTAAGCTTGAACTGCTGACCTTGCAGTTCAAACCAACCTCATAAAACAAAAAGGAAAGGTCATACAGTCTTCACAGAAGCAGAATGCTGCATCTTTCTCCCTCTGACTAGCTGGCAGATTGGAACTTTTGAACTTTCAATTAGTCCAGTGTTTAGCTGCTGTACCACCCAGGCTCTTTATGTTGTGTTGTTAAGTGCCATCATATCAGTTCTGACTCATAGCATTCCTGTATAGGCTTTTCCAGGACCAGCTAGTGGATTTGAAACACCAGCATTTTAGTCTACAGTCCAGTGCTTATCCAACAGTACCACACCAACCATGACTGCACCTTATAGATAGGCATGTTGTTGTTATTGTCAAGTGCCGTCGAGTCAGTTCTGACATATACCAACTCTGTATACAGGGTTTCTGAGGAGTGGCTGGTGAATGTGAACTGCTGACCTTGTGATTCAAATGGACTTTTCTGTTTAGTGCATATCCTACAGCACAACCCCAAGACTCCATAGATATATACCTCTAGTTATATAATATGTGTATCTGTAAATATTTCTATACATATATGGGTACATCTTCTATATGTTATTATTCCTATGAATTCTTTCAAATTTTCTTAAGAATTCAGATTATGTAGAGTGTTGAACTAATACTATCATTCATTTTGTAAAACATGTCTTATGACATAAAACCTTTCTGAGAGCGCCTTTTACCTCTGTGTTTCTCAGGCTATAGATGATGGGGTTTAACATTGGAGTAATGACGCCATACAGCATTGAGATAAGCCTGTCTCTTGCTGGGGAGTGGTGACTGGAGGAAGGGCGGATATATGTAAATATCGTTGTACCATAGAACAAACAAACAACAAGGAGGTGAGAAGCACAGGTGGAGAAGGCTTTCCGCTTCCCTTCTGCTGATCGGATCTTTAGGATAGTGGATATGATGTAAATATAAGAGATACCCGTTATCAGGAAAGCGCTGATTCCTAAAACACCTCCTACAACCAAGACAAGCATTTCTGCAACATATGTTGAAGAGCAAGAAAGAGCCACCACTGGAGGGATGTCACAGTAATACTGGTTGACCCTATTAGACTTACAGAAAGACAGGCGGAATGTGAACACTGTGTGCAGAAGGGAGTTCAGAAAGCCTGCTGCCCAGGTACCAGCTGTGAGTTGCACACAGAGCCATTTTGTCATGATAAGGGTGTAACGAAGTGGGAAACATATAGCCACATATCGGTCATAAGCCATGACAGAGAGAAGAAAGACTTCAGTGCCTGCCAGGGCCACTAGGAAAAACAGCTGCAAAGCACACCCAACAAAAGAAATGCTTTGCTTCTCTGACAAGAGGTTCTGAAGCATTTTGGGAACAGTAGCTGATGGGCAAAAAATATCTAACAGAGACAGATTTGCCAAAAAATAATACATGGGTGTGCGCAATTTTTTCTCAGTCCCAATGGCGAGGAGAATGGCCCCATTTCCCAGCAAGGTGATCTGATAGATGGCAGCAAAGATGACAAAGAGAGGGTAGCGCACCTCTGGGAGGTCAGATAGCCCTATAAGGATGAACTCCGTGATGGTGGTTAGGTTGTAGACATCCATCTTTCTTCTCTCCACAGGAAACTTTCTGAAGAGAATGAAACCAGGAGACACAGGTTAGTCTTAAATCCAAGGAGTCCAGTAATGTATCACACTTAGAAAATAGTGTGTATGTGGTTGATGATTAGTTACACAAGCTTTATTCTAATTAAAATTTTAAATGTTGTGATTACTATATGCATGATGCTCTTTATACTGTTTATTCTCCATTCCGTAAAAAAAAAAAAAAAAAAAGTCATTTAAAATTACACTTTTTCAATAAAGCCACTGTTGACAATTAGATAGTATGAGAAATTAACTTAGTGAAAGCTGGTGATGAAGATCTCACCCTTGCTTCGACACTTATTTTATTCTTCCCTGTATTGTATTAGTGTATATAGTTTTGTTGACTATTTTAACACTAAGTACTTTGTGGGTAGATTCTGTGAATTGTTCCTTGATATATGTTAATAACTGTTAGCAACTGGTAGATTAAAACGAAGATGATTAAAATGTTGAGTACAGATGTTATTGAATTGTGTATTAAATTTAAAATGACCTTTCTCTAGAATTTCAAAATTACACTTATGTAAATATGAATGTTTCCTAATCATATCCTCTGAGCTATTCTAATAAAATATAATTTTATTGGTAAAGTGGAAGTGAAAGCTAGTTGTTCATGTTTGAGTGAGAGCCAAATAAAAAATATACATACATCCAAATATATTTAAGCCCACATTCCCTGAAAATTTTGTGTTTATACCCTTTTCCAAAAATACCTAAAGATACATGGGATTTCAAAAACTAAACGTGCTAAAACATATATGGAATCCTGGTTTGGCACTGTTGGATAAGTAATGGACTGTTCACCACTTGATAGCTAGACTATGTTGTTGCTTATTGCTGTAGTTGTTGTCAAGTACCATCGAGTTGATTCTGACCCATAGCGACCCTGTATAGAGTTTCCAAGGAGCAGCTGGTGAGTTTGAACTGCCAACCTTGGAGCTCAAAAGGCTTTGCAGTCTGGCACATTAGCCCACAGTGTCACACCAGGATTTCTATTGCTGTTGAGTCAGTTCTAATTCATTGCGACCCAACATAGCATTTCCAAGGAGTGACTGTTGAGTTTGTACCACCAATCTTGTGATTAGCAGTCCAAGTATAACCAGAATGTTCCTTGGAAGCCAGCATATTGAGACTTTATCTCTCATACTTTGAGCATATTGCCAGAAGAGACCAGTCTCTGGAGAAGGATATCCTGTTGAGTAAAGTGGAGAGTCAGCAATGATGATAAAGACACCCAACAAGATGGATTGTCACAGTGGCAGCAAAAATGGACTCAAACTTAATTGTGAGGATGGCACAGGACCAGGCAGGGTTTCCTTCTGTTGTGCATAAGGTTGCTATGAGTTAGAATCAACTTAATGACACCTAATAGCTTGTCTATATGGTTATATATTAATACTTTGAAAATATAAAAGTTTAAGAGATTAAAGAAGATATTTTATTATAAGAGATAACATTTTGAAACTCTAAATATTAAGGTCTATATAAAGACCTACTTCCTTTTTACTTTTTCTTTTCATTATTTTGACGTCTTTTGTCTAAACACGAGTTATAAGGAACAAGCAAATTAACATTCCGATAAAAGCACTCATATTGGCTACCCAGCAACTACACAATCAACTGGTATCCTACAAATAATAAGATGCATTTTCCTAAAATTTGTACTTCATTAGTTGTATTTTTTAAATCAAACTGCCAGTCTTGGAATTAGAATGTGGAAAGAAACAAATTTATATCAACAACTCACTCTTTTGGAAGCAAATATAATTGTTATTAATGTTAAGGGCTGTCACATTGGTTCCAACTCACAGCAAACCTGTGTAGGGTTTCTGAGGAGTAGCTGGTGTGTTTGAATCATTGCTTATCCTGTATAGCTACATCAGACTTCCACAAATATAATTAAATCTTATGTATCTGTCCATCTACTAATAAAAATAAGAGCCAGATTTTTGTTAATGATATCTTGTTGAGGAAAATAATTTTCATTATTAAAATAATCTATAGCTCATTTAATACAGAATCAGAAAAGTTCATATGAAATGTGATCTTTCAGCTTTGCTAGATCACTTGGTGTAAATGTAAGCATATGAGGACATTAAGAAAACATGATGAAGTCAGTTTTTATCATAGTTTAGACAGCTAATGTTGTAAAGAAAATCTAAAGAAAGTATTTTATTACCTTGAATAATTACTCAGAAATGGTGGGGTCTTACCTTCTTTTCGTTATAAAAATGGTCAAAGGCAAACATAACATATATGAAGCTTTTCTTTGTATCGATTAAGTACTTCCTTTTCCCACTATTTACAGAACAAATATAGTTAGTTTAGCAAAATAATCACTGACAAATCTTAGATATTAAGATAATGCAAAATTTATAGTTTATCTAGTATTTTAACAACAAAGACACAGAAGAGCTAATTTTCAGTTTACTCAAAAAATATATCACTAAGGAAGAACTTCTATAACCTTCCTTTTGAAACAATGAAGTGATAATTAACAAATTGTTGTTGTTGTTGTTGAGTGCTGTCAAGTCGATTCCGACCCATAGTGACCCTGTATAGGGTTTTCAAGGAGAAGCTGTTGAGTTTGAACCACTGAGCTTGCAGTTCAAATGGCTTTGCAGTCTGGCGCATTAACCCACAGCACCACACCAGGACTCCAACTAACAAATTAGAGGAAAGAAAAAAATTCTAAATTTTAATATCTCCTGTTTTGTGACATTCTTATTGTCTGGGTGACCCACATTTCTAGAGAACTTAAATTCTGGTAGAATGGTTAGAAACAGTCTTTATTAGAAACAACAAATATTTAAATACAAAGGATTTATATTAATGCATTTTCAACAAATATGTATTTTTTTTTACATTCAGCTACTCTAAAATATTTTTTAAAACTCATTTAGTCTACACATTTAATATATGCTTTGAACTAGTTCCTCAAATGAGGTAAACTTTAATATCATGTAAACATGTATTTGTCATTTTAGCTAAGAAAGTCCTCTAGCAAAAAGTTATCTTATGTTTTGAATTGCAAAGATTTCATTACCTATTGGAAGTTTCTTCAAGAAGAATGCAAAATAATTCAACCAACAAAAATGCTACAACAAAGAAAAATAAACACCTCATTTATATATAAAACTCCTCTTGGACTTTATTCCACAATTCATATTATGGCTGTTTTTCCCATAGGGAAAAAGTAACAATTAGAAATCTAAAGGGAATACACTTCTCATCTTAGCAAATCTAAATTACCATCTACCAAATATTGGATACTCACCAAAGAGTGAATGTTTTAACATAAGTTGAAAATAAATCAAAATTATAAACAGAGACAATTTGCTTTCTTGTAATAGTCTAATAAGAAAAAATAAATTATCTTTCTGAGAATTGTATTACCAGTCAAACCTGTAGAAGAGTTATTATATTATGCTATTTTTCTATCATTGAAATAATCTTTCCAAAAGAAATGATTATATATCAATTTTTAATATTTTGTTTTCCTCATGATAGGTTAGTTTTAGCAGTCTTTTGATTCATTATTCAAAATAAGACTATTTGCCTTGCAGAAGCAAATAATTGCATTATTCAACCCTTTCAACACAAATTGAGTTAAATTTTAATATTATTTCAACTGCAACTTTTAACTTGATCTTTCAGCAGTGTAATGATTTCCATAGGGGATATGAGTATATGAAAATATATACAATAAAAGTATAATTTTTAATCACAAGCATATGTGCTTGAATTATATATTTTAATAATGTGTGTTCATGCAAATATTTCTAATAAAACATCAATAAAATACCTTAAATATTGCTTTATTTTTTATCCCATTCTATTTTTATAATTCTCATTTCTCATAATGATAATCCAAGTTGTCAAGAAAAATCACCACTTTTCGCACTTACTCTAGGTTACAGTAAATTTCTCTTAATTTGATCATACTTGCATCAATACTCTTACCACCATTATCAAACAATTCAAGATGGCAATTATTGCTGTCTTTAGAATATATTTTACTACATTTGTATATATAAGATATTTTGTTCATACATTTTTACATTGTTGTTGTTGTTATTGTTAAGTGCTATTGAGTCAGTTCCAACCCATAGCGACCCTGTATAGGGTTTCTGAGGAGTGACTGGTGAGCTTGAACTGCTGACCTTGCAGATCAATCTGACTTTGCAGTCCAGCATATTAATTAACCCCCAGGACCACACCAGGACTCTATTGTCACATTATGAAATCTAATGTATAGTTATTTTGCTTTGCTTGTCTTTATTTAATATTATAATTACTTTCATTTACTCATATAAATTCTAATTTTTAAGGATAACGTTTTATATAATTGCCTAATTATATAAGATTTATGCTTAGACTTTTCTTAACCATGTCCACTACACTTACCTTTTTTCCAAACATGATAATAATGTTGTTTTTATTGTTGCTGTTATGTGTCATTGAGTCGGTACCAACTCATAGCGACCCTATGCACAACAGAACAAAATACTGCCTGGTCTTAGGCCAACCTCACAATAGTTGTCTTCGAGATTTCTTGACATAGATGAGTGGTGAGTGCCTCCAGTGCATCAATTTGTTGAAAGACTTCTATTTGTGTTCTATCATTTCCTGTGCCTGCTTTTTTACCAATGACTTCAGTGCACCTTGGACTTTTTGCTTTGGGATCATTGGCGCTTGATCATAGGCTACCTCTTAAAATGGTTGAACATCGACTATTTCTTTTTGGTGCAATGATTCTGTATATTCTTTCCTTTTTTATTGATACTTTCTGCATCATTCAATAATTTGCCCAGATAAAGCATCTATACCATATGTCAAGGCTTGAATATTTTTCTTCATTTTCCCAAGCTTTAGAAATACTGAGCATGTTCTTCCCTTTTGGTTTTCAAACTCCAGGTCTTTGCACAATTTCTTATATTTGACATTGTCTTTTTGAGCTGATCTTTGAAATTTTTGGTTCAGCTCTTGTACCTCCTCACTTCTTCCATTTGCTTTGGCATCTCTATGCTTTTAAAAGCAAGTTTCAGAGTATCTTCTGACATCCATTTTGGTCTTTTCCTTCTTTCTTGAATTCTTGATGACCTTTTCCTTTCTTCATGTATGATGTTCTTGATGTCATCGCACACTCTTCTGGTCTTCAATTTTTAGTGTCTAATACATCAAATTTGTTCTTCAGATTATCTCTCAATTCAGGTGGGATATATTCAAAGTCATATTTTGGCTCCCATGGACTTGTTCATATTTTCTTCAACTTCAGTCTGAATTTGCATATGATCAGTGAATGGTCTGTTCCACAGTCTGCCCCAGCCTTGTTTTGGCTGATTATATGGAGCTTTTCCTCTATGTCTCCCACAAGTGTAGTCAATTTGATTTTTGTGTATTTCATGTGGTGAGATCTATATGTATAGTCAACTTTTATCTTCGTACAGTCCATGTTTAGATTAGTAATGGATGTTTAAAACTGTTTCTTTCCATTTTTAGTTGTGCTCCATTAGCAAATAAATGTCATGAGGGCTTTACTCCATTCTCATCATCATGGGCAACTAGCATTGAGAAGGCAGCTCTTTCCCAGTTGCATTTTGAATGCCTTCCAATCTGAGTGTCTCATCTTCTGTAACTATATCTGACAGTGTTCCACTGCTCTTCATTGAATTTTTAGTGACTAAGTATTTGTAAGTAGTCCATCTCTATTGCTTCCTAGTCTGTCTTCATGTGGAAACTCAGATGAAATCTGTCCACTATGGATGACACTGCATGTATTTAGAATATCCATGGCATAGCTTCCAGAATCACAGCAATAGCAAGGCACCACAGTACGGCCATCTGACAGACGGTGGTGGATGATGTTGTTGTTAGATGCTATAAAGAATGTACTGATTCATAGTGATCCTATGCACAACAGAATGAAACACTGCTTGATCCTGGGATAACCTCAAAACCATTGCTATGCCTGAGCCCATTGCTGCTGCCACTGTGCCAATCCATCTTGTTGGGGTCTTCCTCTTTTTCTCTGACCCTCCACTCTACTGAACATGAAATCCTTCTCCAGTGTCTGGTCCTTTCAGATAATAGGTTCAGAGCATGAGATACAAAGTTTGGCTGTCCTGGCTTCCAAGGAACATTCTGGCTATATTTCTTACAAAAGAGATTTATGTGTTCTTTTGACAGTTTGTAGTACTTTTAATATTCTCCTCCAACACCATAACTCAAATGCATCAATTCTACAATCTACCTTATTCACTGTACAACTTTCTTATACATATGAGGTTATTGAAAATACCATGGCTTGGCCAGGCACACTTTAGTCCTCAAACTGACATGCTTGCTCTTCAACACTTTAAAAAGGCCTTGTGCAGCATATTTACTCAATGCAATACATTGTTTGATTTCTTGGCTGCTGCTTCCATGAGTGTTGACGGTTGATCTAGGAAAAATGAAGTCTTTGACAACTTCAATCTTTTCCCGATTAATATGGGTGTTGTTTATTGGTCCAGTAGTGAGGGTTTTTGTTTTCTTTACATTGAAATGCAATCCACACTGAAGGCTGGGTCTTCTATCTTAATCAGTAAGTATTTAAAGTCCTCTTCATTTTTAGCAAGCAAGGTTGTATCATCTGCATATCACAGTGTTAATGAATCTTTCACCAATCCTGATGGCATGTTTTTCTTCATATAATCCAGTTTCTTGGATTATTTGTTCAGCATACAGTTCGAATAAGTATGATGAAGAAAAACTATAAAACTATAAACCTTTCCTAATTTTAAACCATTCAGTGTTTCCTTGTTCTGTTTGAACAACTGTCTCTTGTTCTATATACAGCTTCTTCATGGGCACAATTAAATGTTTCAGAATACTCATACTTTGCAATGTTGTCCATAGCTTGTCATGATCCACATAACCGAAAGCCTTTACATAGTCAATGTTGATATGTACCGTGGAGTAAAGTACAGATAAACATCTTTCTGGTATTCTTTGCTTTCAGCAAGATCCATCTGACATCACTAATGAAATAATCTCATTCTACGTCCTCTTCTGAAACCAGCTTGAACCTCTGGAAGTTCTCTGTCAATGGATGCTTGCAGCCATTTTTGTATTACCTTTAGTAACACATTACTCACATGGGATATCAATGTTATTGTCCATTGATTTCCACATTCTGTTGGATCACCTCTCTTTGGAATGGGCACAAATACAGATCTCTTCCAGTCAGTTGGACAGGTAGCTGACTTCCAAACTTCTTAGTATAGATGAGTGAGTGCCTCCAGTGCTGTATCAGCTTATTGAAAGATTTCCATTTATATTCCATCAATTCCTGTTATCTTCTTCTTTGCCAAGGACCTCATTGCACCTTGGACTTCTTCATTCAGGATCATTGCCTCTTGATCATATGCTAACTCTTAAAATGTTTGAACATTGACCATTTCTTTTGGGTACAATGACTCTGTGTATTCCTTCCATCTTCTTTTGATGTTTTCTGCATCATTCAATAATTTGTCTGGAGAATCCTTCAATACCACAAGTCAAGGCTTGAATTTTTTTTTTTTTTTCATTTCCTTCAGCTTGAGAAATGTTGATCGTGTTCTTACATTTTGGTTTCCTAACTCCAGGTCTTTGCACATATTTTTATGATATTTGCCATTGTCTTCTCGTGCTGACCTTTGAAATTTTTTGTTCAGCTCTTGTCCCTCCTCACTTCTTCCATTTGCTTTATTTTCTACACTGGAAAGCAAGTTGTAGTCTCTTCTGACATCCATTTTGTTGATAATGATAATATTCAGTTTTTAAAAAAATTACTGTGAATATGTTTTCTTTTGTGAAATATAAATAAATGTGCATATATCTGTATGCATTCTATGTCCTTTATCATACAAAAAGATTCATTGTTATCACCATATTGCTCTGGGATTTTGAAAACCTAAAACTTCATCCTGGAAATACAAAACTTTTGTATATAGATCAACATATAATTCATTCTTTTTTTTATGATTTGATAATAATCCTGTGGATAAATGAATTACATTCAATATAATTATGAAGGATATTCTAGAACGTAATCCTATTAATTATATGTAGTCTTTGAAGCACTGGCTTGGCTTTTACAAACTCCCTTATACAATGTTTATCATGGAATGTTCTAATTTTGCCATAATTGATTGATAACTTTGTTGGGTAAATGAATCTTGGTTGGCAGTTTTTTCTTTCTATCTTTCTGGGTTTTGCATATGTTTCCTCATTGCTTTCTTGCCTGCATGGTTTCTGCTGAGAGATCAGAGATTAATCTTATTGGCATACCTTCACAGGTAACACATCTCTTTTCCATAGCATCTTTCAGGAAAGTGTGATTATTATATGTCTTGGTGGTTTTCTTTTGGAGTACATCCTCCCTGTGCTTCATTCAGCATCTTGAATGCTTATCTTCTCTTCTTTCAGGATCTTAGGGAATTTTTCTTACAGAAACTCTTTAACTATCTCTTCTGAATTTTCTTTGATTGCTCCTGTTCTGGGACTCCAGTCACCCATAGGTTATTCCTCTTCTTGTTGTCCCACAAGAATCTTTCTTCAGATTTTTTCATTCCTTTTCTCTCTGTTCTTCTACCTTAGCAGTATTGAGAAATTGGTCTTCAAGTTCATTCTTTATGGCTTCCATCCCTTCAATGTTACTCCTTTGCTCTTTCAGTGTATTGCCCATTTCTGGTACTTTAGTATGGATCTTCTGTACTTTTTTTCAGGCTTTGTATTGTCTCTAATTTATGTTATTTTTACACTCCTATAGCACTTTTCTGACTTCTTTCTTATTTTTCTCTCCTTTTCTGTGGAACATCTGGATGCATCTCAATATCAATCTCCCAAATTCCTTATCAGGTAATTCCAAACCTGCACTCTTTCCAATGCAAATTTTAGTTCTACCTCTTGTTCATTTGTGTGCACTACTCCGTCTTGTTTCTGCACTTGAGCAGACATTTTCTGTTGCTTTTTATGCATTGTGGTGTTGTTGTATTTGTAATAAATAGATGACTGTATGTTGGTGTTTCTTAACCCTTTTCCAATTGTCTCCTGGTAAATGTGATCAGAAGATGGGCTTCTCTTTTCACTTCTCTTTATCGTCAATTCAGAGTATTTTAAACAAGTGTTGATTATTGATGCTGCTCTTGTATATAGCAACTGGTGTTGGTTCTTGCCCAGATGGGGAGGTTTCAGATGGTTTGATTGTAGGTTGTCTGTATGTCCACAATACAATCGCTGTCTCTTGTTGGGTAAGATAAAAACAGAAAAACTCCCACACTAACATAAAAGGGGGGCTGAAAAAAGACTAGACACTAAAGTCCAAAATGGCAAAAACAAAACAAAACAAAAAAACACACCAAAGAAACAAGCAAAACAAATTTGTGTAAGACTTTAGTGCCATTTTATGACCTCTTGCCTTCAAAGCTATGTGAAAAATTTCAAGATGATCCCATTGTGCCTTTTGTTGTAACTCAAGGTGTTGTTGTTTTTTTTTTCGGGGTTTTCTCCTTTTTTTTTCCCCACCACCAATCCTCAAGTCTGTTTTCGTGAGAACCAGCCACAGCTTGCCAGACATGCTGTGGAAGACACTCCTGTTGCAAACTCTTCTTGTTGTCTCCTCCCCCTTATTTGATACTGCACTCAGTGATCCTCACTGTGCAGATCCTTCCATGTGCAGAGCAGAACCTTCCCTGGGGGTATCCACTCATTCACATATCCCTTCCTGTCCTTAGATTGGAAGTGGGAAGACAGGGAAAAAGAAAAGAATTTTAATGGTATGCTTGCACCTTTATCTCTGCCAATCTGTCAGACCTCTGTGACAGGAGTGCTCTCTGTTTTTTCACTCTCATTCAGGTTAGTTGCACTAAGACTCATTGGCTTCCACTTATCAGAATCCATCTGCTTTCTTGCTTCTGCCCAAAATCTTACTCACAGTAAGCATTCAATACCCCTTTTGTCCCTATATCTGAAGTTCAGATTTACGGCACTGTCCTTTGAAATTTTCATCCAAAATTTCATGTTTTTACTTGAAGAGGACTACACATCCTTTCTGCCTAGTCTGCCAAAAAGCCCTGCCCCAATTATATGTATTTAAAAAATATATGTATAGAGAGAGGTGTTTATAATGGAGAGTATGCCTCAGACAACTATGAAACTCTGTCCTCTGACAACTAGTGCAGTTGTTGTCACTGAATTTTTTCCATCTGAAGAGTAATATAAAAGCAGAAACATTGTATGTGAATTTTTGGCAGGTGCTTCTTTCAGTCACCATAGTGACTTTGATATTCATTCAAGTTGTTATGTATTAATGCTTTGTTCCTTTCTATTGTTAAGCAATATTACATTATATGCATGTAACTTTTTTTGGTTTATCCATTCTGTTATTGTAGTACACTTGGGTTGTTTCTTGGGTTTGATGTGAGTTAGAATAGAGTGTCCATAAACTTCATATAAATTATTGGTGTTAACATCAACTTTTATTTAAAAACTTCATAACTGCAGAGACTGTGAAAAGAGACAAAAACAAGAATAATGCTATAAGAAGGAAGGGGATAACAAAGGTCAGTTTAAAGATAAATGAGTTTGAGACTAAAAAAAAATACAATCAACATAACCAAGTAGAAATAAAGTCTGTAGGATAAAACTTGGAATTGCTATAGGCCAACAAATTAGATAATTCCAATGAAACAGACATGTTCTTAAAAACATTTGATCTCTTAAAATGACTCCAGAAAAAAATAGAGGATCTCATCAAACAAAAAGCAAGTGAAGAATCAGTAATCAACTTCCAACAAACAAAATTCATAGATCAGATTGCTTAACTAGAAGCTTATATCAAATATTTATTGAATAAGTGACACCAATCACATTAAAACTTTTACAAAATATAAAATAAGGAGAAACTTGCTAGCTTATTCTTCAAGGAGAACATTATCCTAATATCAGCATCAACTAATTCCTATCAATATAGATGCAAAAATCCTCAGCAAAATACTAGTAAAACAAGTAAAAAATAATATTAAATGGCTTATTCATCATGATCAAGTGGAATTTATCCCAGGAATGCAAGTGTATTTCAACATTAGAATACCTACATAATATATCGCATTAGTGAAACAAAGAAAGAAGACTATATGGTCATCTCAATAGAGGCAGAGAAGAAAAACCTTTAGAAAATCTTGACAAAATTACTCCACAAGTTCAAGAAAATAAACAGCATTCATGAAAACAAACAAACAAACACAATTTAGCATTATACTAAATGGAGAAAGACTGAGATCTTTCCCATTACAAAAATAAACAGGACAAAGACACTGTTGCTATTTGGCACTGTACCGAAAGTTCTAAACAAAGTAATTGGATAAGGAAAATAAATAAAATATATCCAAACCATAAAGGAGAGTGTTAAACCATGCATTTTCATAGATTACATGATTACATATATATTGAATACATGAGACAGTATGTATCTGGCATATGTGATGATCTCTTTATATATATATATATTGTATGTTGTATGACAACATGTTGTTCTTGTTAGGTGCCATCTATTCTGTACTGACTCAAGAGACCCTATGCACAACAGAACAAAATACTGACCAGTCATGGGTCATCCTCATAATTGTTGCCATGCTTAAGCCGATTTATGCTTCAATTTTGCTGATCCATCTTGCTGGGGTTCTTCCTCTTTCTCTGACCCTCCACCTCACCAAACATGATGTCCTTCTCCAACCACTGGTCCCTCCTGACAACATGTCTAAAGCATGAGAGAGGAAGTTTGGCCATCCTGGCCTCCAAGAGCAATCTGGCTACACTTCTTAACACAGATCTGTTGGTTCTTTTGGAAGTCCATGCACTTTCAATATTCTCCTCCAACACCATAACTCAAAAACATGAATTCTTCTATGGTCTTCCTTATTATTCACTGTCCAGCTTTCACATGCATATGAGGTTATTGAAAATACCATGGCTTTGGTCAGGCACACCTTAGTCCGTAAGCTGACATCTCTGCTCTTCAACACTTAAAAATTGTCTCGTACAGCAGACACAATATGTCATTTTATTTCTTGATTGCTGCTTCCATGAGTGTTGATAGTTGATTCAAGAAGAACGAAGTCCTTGACAACTTCATTCTTTTCTCTATTGATACGAATATTGTTTATTAATACATTGGTGAGGATTTTTGTTTTCTTTACATTGAGATGCAATACATACCAAAAGTTGTGCTCTTTGACCTTCATCAGTAAATGTTTTAAGTTCTCTTCACTTTCAGCAAGCAAGGTTGTATCTCTGCATTTTGCAGGTTGTTAATGAGTCTTCCTCCAAAATCCATAGATATCTCTGTATCTATATATAGATATATATAGAGAGAGTGAGAGTATGTCCTGGTGTGGTTCTGCAGGTTAATGTGCTGGACTGCAAAGTTTGTTTGAACTGCAATGTCGGAGGTTCAAGCCCACCAGCCTCTCGTTGGAAACAGTAAATAAAGTCTCTATGAGTCAGGACCAACTTGATGGAGCTTAACAACAACAGCAACAATATATAATTTGGAGCTCTGGTGTGGTGCTGTGGGTTAATGTACTATACAGGAAAGTCTGTTTGAATATCAAGGTTCACAGTTCAAACTCACCAGCCACTTCTCAAAACCTTATACAGGGTTGCAATGGGTAAGAACTGACTCATCGGCACTTAACAACAACAACAACAATATATACATACACACACACACACACACACACACACACACACACACATATATATGAGTGTATGTTTATACATAAGACACCAGGAAATTGATGGAATGTTTTTTTTTTTTAAGTTTTTTATTAAAAACAAAACAAAAAAAAAACTTTCTTTTAAGAAAGTGAGGTGGCACTGGAGACACTGACTCATCTATGCCAAGAAATTTGGAAGACAAGTATCCGACCAATGGATTGGAAGAGATCCTTTTGTGTGCCCATTCCAAAGAGAGGTGACCTAACGGAATGCAGAAATCATCAGACAACAACATCGATATCCCATGCGAGTAAAGTTTTACTAAAGGTAATATAAAACCTATGCAAGCCTACATTGACAGAGAACTTCCAGAGATTCAAGCCAGATTCAGAAGAGTATGCGGAATGAGGAATATCATTGCTGATGTTGGATGGATCTACTCTGAAAGCAGAAAATAACAGAAAGGTGTTTACCTGTGCTTTATTGAATACACAAAGTCTTTCAATTATTTGGATCATGACAAGCTATGGACAACATTGTATGAGTATTTTGGAACACTTAACTGTGCTTACGAGAAATCTGTAACTTGGCCAAGAAGTAGTTGTTCGAACAGAACATGGGAACACTGAATGGTTTTAAATTAAGAAAGGTGTGAGACAGGGTTGTATTCTTTCACCATAATTATTCAACCTGTATGCTGAGCAAATAATTTGAGAAGCTGAGTTATATGAAGAAAAATGTGGCATCAGGGTTGGAGACAGACTCATTAACAACCTGCAATACAAAGATGATAAAATCTTGCTTGCTGAAAGTGGACTTAAAATATTTACTGATGAAGACCAAAGATCACACCCTTAGTACAGATTGCATTTGAATGTCAAGAAAACAAAAATCCTTATCAATGGACCTATAAACAACATTCTTATCAATGGACAAAAAACTGAAATTGTCCAGGAATTCATTCTTCTTGGATCAACCACCAAAAATCCTGGAAGCAGTAGTCAATAATTCAAATGACATATTACATTAGGCAAATCTGCTGCACAAGACCATTTTAAAGTTTTGAAGAGTAAAGAATTCAGCTTGAGCACTCAGGTGTGCCTGATCCAAGCCATGGTATTTTCAATAACCTCATATGCATGCGGCTGCTGGACAATGAATAAGGAAGACCATAGAAGAATTGATACTTTTGAGTTATGGTGTTGGAGGAGAATCTTGAAAGTGTCATGGGCTGCCAAAAGAATCAACAGATCTGTGTTGGAAGAAGTGCAGCCAGAGTGCTCCTTGGAGGCCAGGATGGCAAAACATCCTCTCACATTCTTCAGACATATTGTCAGGAGGGACCAGTCACTGGAGATGGATACCATGTTGGGTCGGGTGAAGGATCAGAAGAAAAGAGGAAGACCCCCAGTGTGATGGATTGGCACAGTGGTAGCATCAATGGGCTCAAGTGTGGCAATAATTTTAAGGTTGGCCAAGGACCAGGCAGTGTTTCATTCTGTTGTGCATAGGGTCGTTATGAGCCAGTAACAACTTGATGGCACCTAACAACACAACAATAACATATATGTAAATAGAGAGATTAGAGAATGTCCTGGTATTGCACTGTAGAATTAGTGCACTAGACTGCTAACCACAAGGTCAGGGGTTGAAACCCACCAGTCTCTTCTCAGAAACCCTATACAGGTTTGCAATGAGTTGGAACCAACTTGATGGCACTTCAAAACAACAACATTTATCCAAAGATTCTGGAAGAAAGCTATTAAAACTAATAAATGAATTCATCAGAAAGGCAGGCTAGAAGGACAACACACACAAAAGCAGTCAGGATTCTACCCATCAGGAATAAACAAATAAAAATAAATTAAGGAAGCAAATAAATTAAGAATACCATGTAAGGACATTTGAATAAATTAATTTGGGACTATGAAAGACTTTTATACTGAAAACTATAAAATATTACTAAAAACTATTAAATATTAGAATTAACAAAAAAATATATTGTGTTTGTGGATGTTGTTGTTGTTGCTATTAAGTGCTGTCGATTCAGGTCCACTCTTAGCGACCCTGTATAGGGTTTCCAAGGAGCGATTGGTTAGTTTGAGTTGCTGACCTTGTGATTCAAACCACCATGCTGTCTAGTGCTTTAATCCCACAGTGCCTATCATTAAATGCCATTCAACCTGTGACTAGAAATAGAATGTTCATGAAAAATTATAGAAATAAGCTTTGGCAAATGGAAAAGTCAATTGTAAACATTTCAATAGAATGATAAGAAACACAAACAACCAAACCAATCTTAAAATGAAATAATGAAGTTGTAAGATTTGAATTTCCAGATTTCCAAAAATACTATGTTGTTGTTGTAAAGTGCTGTCAAATTGATTCCAACCCATAGTGACCCCGTAGACGGTTGCCAAGGAGTACCTGGTGAGCTTGAACCACCAACCTTGCAGTTCAAACGACTTTGCAGTCTGACATATTAGCCCACAGTGCCACACCAGGACTCCAGAAATACTATAAAGGTACTATATTCCAAACAGTCTGGTATTGGTAAAATGATTTGACATAGAAACCAATGGTATAGAATCAAAAGTACAGAATTAAACCCATACATCAATGACCAATTAACTTTAACAAGGTTGTTAACTCCATTCAATAGTGACAAAAAATGATTTTCACATGCAAGAGAGTGACAGTGTAGTTGTTGATAGATGCCATCGAATCGGTAACTACTACTAATAAACTTATACACAACAGAACGAAACACTATGTTGTCTTGTGCTAACTTACAACCATTTCCACACTTGAGCCCACTGCTGCTCACAATCCATATTATTGGGGGTCTTCCTCTTTTTCACTTAACACTCCATGTTACCAAGCATGATGTCCTTCTTCAGTTAATGGTTCCTCCTAATATTATGTCCAAAGTGTGAGAGATGAAATCTTGTAATCCTGGTTTTTAAGGGAGCATTCTGGCTGTATTTCTTTCAACACAGATTAGTTTGTTCATTTGGCAGTTTATAGTACTTTTAATATTTTCCTCTAACAGCATAACTCAAATCCATTAATTCTTCTACAATATATTTAAATTTTCAACTACCACATACATAAAAGATGATTGAAAATACCATGACTTGAGTCAGGGGCACCTTCTTCTTCAGACTAACATCTTTGCTATTGAACACTTTAAAGAGGTTTCAGCTCTGGTAGTGTAGTGGTTAGGAATCAGGCTGCTAAACTCAAGGTCGGAAGTTAGAAACTACCAGCTGTTCTGCCAGAGAAAGATGAGACTTTCTGCTCCTTTAAAGATTTGCAGCCTCTGAAACCCTGTGCAAGGTCACTATGAGTTGGAAGACTCCAAGGTACTTAACAACAACAACAACATGCATATATTTGCCCAATGCAATACATTGTTTGATTGTTTTGACTGTTTGATTCCTTGAATGTTGATGGTTGATCCAAGAAAATGTGGTCTTTGACAACTTCAATCTTTTCTCCATTTATACAGATGTTATTAATTGGTCCTGTGATGAGGTCTTTGAGCTTTATCAGTAAATATTTCAAGTCCTCTTTTCTTTCAGCCAGCAAGGCTGTGTAACCCACATATTTATTGTTGTGGTTAGGTGCCATTGAGTCAGTACTAACTCATAGCGACCTAATGCACAGCAGAATGAAAACATTGTCTGATTCTCGAACAACATGACTATCATAGCCATGCTTGAGCCCATTTATGCTGCCATTTTGCCATTCCATCTCACTGGGTGTCTTCCACTTTTTCTCTGACCCTCCACCATACTAAACATGATATCCTTCTCCAGCGATGGGTCCCTCCTGAGAATATGTCCAAAGTATGAGAGACAAAGTTTGGCCATTCTAGCCTCCGAGGAGCACTCTGGCTGTACTTCTTCCAACACAGATCTTTTGATTCTTTTGTCAGCCCATGGCACTTTCAATATTCTCCTCTAACACTGTAAATCAAAAGCATCAATTATTCTACAGTCTTCCTTTTTCACTGTCCAGCTTTCATATGCATATGAGGTTATTGAAAATACCATGGCTTGGGTCAGGCGCATCTTAGTATTCAAGCTGACATCTTTGCTCTTCAACACTTTAAAAAGGTCTTGTGCAGCAGATATGCCTAATACAATATGTCCTTTGATTTTTTAACTGCTGCTTCCATGAGTGTTGATAGTTGATCCAAGAAGAATGAAGTTCTTGACAAATTCAATTTTTCCTCCGTTGATAAGAATGTTGTTTATTGTTCCAGTGGTGAGCATTTTTGTTTTCTATACATTGGCTGCAATCTATACAAAAGGTTGTGGTCTTTGATCTTCATTAGTAAATATTTTGAGTCTCCTCACTTTCAGCAAGCAAGGTTGTATCATCTGCATAAAGCAGGTTGTTAATTAGTCTTCCTTTAATCCTAACACCACATTCTTCTTCATGTAATCCAGCTTCTTGAAATATTTCCTTAACATACATATTGAATAAGTATGTTATTTCCTTAACATACTTATTGAATGTCAAAAACATCATAGAGTAGAACCCTGGTGTACACATTTCCTAATTTAAACCATTCAGTGTTCCCTAATCTTTTGAACAAGATAACTGCCTCTTGGTCTATGTACAGGTTCCTCATGAGCACAATTAAGAGTTCTGAAATACTCATTCTTCACAATTTGTTCATAGTTTATCATAATGCACACAATAAAAAGCCTTTGCATAGTCAATAAAGCACAGGTAAACATCTGTCTTTGGAATGGTTAATAATATGGGTCTCTTCCTGTCAATTGGCCAGATAGTTGTTTTCCAAATGTTTTGGTATAAATGAGTGAGTGCCCCCAGTGCCACATCAATGTGTTGAAAGATTTCAATTTGGATCCATCAATTCCAAGAGCCTTGTTCTTTGCTAAGGCTGTCAGTGAACTTTGGACTTCTTCATCAGTATCATTGGCTCTTGACAATATGCTGCCTCTTGAAATGGTTGAACATTGACCATTTCTTTTTGGTACAGTGACTCTCTGTAATTCTTCCATCTTCTTTTGATGCTTCCTGCATCAATCAATATTTTGCACATAAAATCCTTCAATATTTCAAGTTTACTCTTGAATTTTTCTTTAGTATCTTCAGCTTGAGAAATGCTGAGTGTCTACTTCTCTTTTGGATTTTTAACTCCAGGTTTATGCACAATTTGTTAGAATATTGTATTTTGTCTTCTTGAACTGCCCTTTAAATTTCTTTATTCATCAATTTTACATCCTTATTTCTTCCATTTGCTTTAGCATCCCTAAACTGGAGACCAAGTTTCAGTCTTTTTTTTACATCCATTTTGGTCTTTTTCTTCTTTCTTGTCTCCTTGATGACCTTTTGCTTTCTTCCTGTATGATGTTCTTGTTGTCATCTGACAAGTCCTCTGGTCTTTGATCACTAACATCTAATTCGTTGAGTCTGTTTTTGAGATGATCTCTAAATGCAGGTGAGATATGTCCTAGGACATATTTTGGCTCTCATGGACTTTTAAAATTTCCTTTACCTTCAGCCTGAACTTATATAAGAGCAATTGATAGTCTGTTCTACAGTTTGCCTCTATACATGTTTTGGGTGATTATATGGAGCTTTACCAAAATCTTTTTCCTCAGATGTAGTCAGTTTGGTCTCTGTGCATTGCATGGACCTGGTGAGGTCCCTGTGTACACTTGTCTTTTATGTTGTTTAAAAATGATATTTGCAATGAAGCAGTATACATATCTTGAATTGTACACAAAAGCCAGTTAAAAGTGAATCAGTAATCTAAGTGTGAGAACCAAATCCCTAAAACTCTTAAAAGAAAGCATAGACACATTTGTACAGGACCTAGGTTTTAATAATGGGGGATCTTAGATATAACATTAAAAGCACAAGCAGCAAAAGATAGATACATGATGTTGTTGTTGTTGTTAGGTGCCATTGAGTCGGTGCCGACTCATGGCAACCTTATGTACAGCAGAACGAAACACTGCCTGATCCTGGGCCTACCTCACTATTGTTGCCACACTTGAGCCCATTGATGCTAGCACTTTGCCAATCCATCTCACTGGGGATCTTCCTCTTTTTCTCTGACCCTCCACTTTACCAAAAAGATATCCTTCTCTAGCAACTGGTTCCTCCTGAAAATATGTCCAAAATATAAGAGATGAAGTTTGGCCATCTTGACCTCCAAGGAACACTCCGGCTGCACTTCTTCCAAAAGAGATCTGTTGGTTATATGGGAAGCCCATGGAACTTTCAATATTCTCCTCCAACACTAAAACTCAAAAGCATGAATTCTTCTACAGTCTTCCTCATTTATTGTCCAACTTTCACATGCATATGAACTTATTGAAAATACGGTAGCTTGGGTCAGGCACACCTTAGTCTTCAAGCTGACATCTTTGCTCTTCAGCACTTTAAAAAGGTCTTGTGCAGCAGATTTGACTAATGGAATACGTCATTTGATTTCTTGACTACTGCTTCTGTGAATGTTGATAGTTAACCCAAGAAGAATGAAGTCCTTGACAACTTCAATCTTTTATCTGTTGATAAGAATGTTGTTTATTGGTCCAGTGGTGAGGATTTTTGTTTTCTTTATATTGAGATGCAATCCATACAGAAGGCTGTGGTCTTTGATCTTCATCAGTAAATGTTTTAAGTCCTCTTCACTTTCAGCAAGCAAGGTTGTGTCATCTGCATATCACAGGTTGTTAATGAGTCTTCCTCCAATCCCGATGCCACATTTTTTATCATAGAACCCAGTTTCTCATATTATTTGTTCAGCATACAGGTTAAATAAGCATGATGAAATAATACAACCCTGCTGTACACCTTTCTTAATTTTAAACCATCCAGTGTTCCCATGTTCTGTTCGAACAACTGCTTCTTGGTCCAGGTACAGATTCCTCATGAGCAGAAGGAAGTGTTCCACAATACTCATACTTCACAATAATGCCCATATCTTTTCATAATCCACGCAATCGAAAGCCTTTGCATAGTCAATAAAGCACAGGTAAACATCTTTCTAATGTTCTGTGCTTTCCGCCAAGATCCTTCGGGCATCAGCAAGGATATCCCTTGTTCCACGGTCTCTTCTGAATCCAGCTTGAAGTTCTCTGTTAATGTATGCTTGCAGCCATTTCTGTATTACCTTTAGTAAAACTTTACTCACATGGGATATCAAAGGTTGTCCAATAATTTCCTCATTCTGTTTGGTCATGTCTCTTTGGGATGGGCACAAATACAGTTATTTGTATCTTCCAATCAGTTAGCCAGAGAGCTGTCTTCCAAATTCTTGGCATAGATGGCTGAATGCCTCCTGTGCTGAGTCACTTTCTTGAAAGATTTTGATTTTTATTCCATCAATTCCTGGTGCCTTTTTATTTTCCAATTCCTTCAATTCACCTTGGACTTCCTCCTTTAGTATCATTGGCTCTTGATCATATGCTACCTCTTGATACGGTTGAACATCAGCCATTTCCTTTTGGAATATTGACTCTATGTATTCCTTTCATCTTCTTTTGATGCTTTCTGTATCATTCTATAATTTCCCCAGAGTATCTTTCAATGACGAAAGTTGAGGGTTGAATTTTTTCTTCAGTTCCCCCAGCTTGAGAAATGCTGAGCCTGTTTTTCCTTTTTGGTTTTCTGACTGCAGATCTTTGCATATTTTGTCGTAATAATTGGCTTTATAAATGATTGTTGTTGTTGTGAAGTGCTGCCGAGTCTGTTCTGACCCATAGCGACATTTTATTTGGTTTCCTAGGAACAGCTGGTGAGCTTGAACTGCCGACCTTGCAGTTCAGATGCCTTTGCAGTATGGCACATTAACCCACAATACCATACCAGGACAGTATAAATGATACTGAACCTAAATTAATATTTTTATTTATCAGATGTATTTATCAAAAAAGTTTTGAGAGTATTTATTGATTAGGTGAAAATTTTTGAAAAATATTTTCAGGTAGGGGTTTAATATCCATAATATAAAGAACTCCTACAGCCAAAAGACAGCCCAATGGAAAAATTGAGAAATAATTTAAAAGATGTTTGAACAAAAAAGAAACAGAAACTGTATTCAGATACATAAAACATGCTAAAAAAAAAAAAACTACCTCTTGTTGTTGCGGAGTGCTGTGGACTCATTTCTGACTCAGAGTGAGTTGGTATAAGGTTTTTGAGGAGCAGGTGGTGGGTTTGCGCCATCAACATTTTACTTAGTACTCCAGTATTTACCCTACAGTGCCACACCAGGAATAGTCTCTTAGGAAGATGTAACTCAAAACCACAATTAGATACTACATATTTCCCCATTAAATTGTTAAAGTTAAAAATAAAAATAAGTAAAGAAAACAAACTGTGTTTGAAAAGATGTAGTCAAATCTGAATCTTTCACTATTGGTAGTAGATTGTAAATTACTGTCAACATGGTAAAAAAAAGATGAATTATTCCTAAAACCAACCCTAAAAAGTTGAATTCCAAACTACCATATCATCATTTCCAAACACTGGAAAAAGGCAAAACCAAGTCCACTGCTGATGAGCGAATTCCTTCTAATAACCCTATGTTGCTGTTGTTAGGTGCCATTGAGTTGGTACCAACTCATAGCAACTTTATGCACAACAGAATGAAACACTGCCTGATCCTTGGCCAACCTCACTATTATATAGTTTAGGGAATATCTATGCCAGAATGTTTTCATGACTGTCATATTTAAAGAAGGAATGTGTGGTACTTTTCTCATGTGGAGTAGCTGATGTGTTGGTAACTATTTATTGTGTTTATTTAGAAGTTGAGTGTATAACCACTGTGACACTGTTGTTGTTCTTATTAGTTGCCACTGGTCAGTTTAAACTCATTGCAAACCTATGCACACCAGATAGACACTGTGCCCGGTCCTATACCATCTTCAGAATCATTGTCACCATTGACCCCATTGCTACTGCCACTGTACCAGTGCATCTTGTTGGGCAGCTTCCTCTTTTTCACTCACCTTCCACTTTACCAAGCATGCTGTCCTTCTCCAGGGACTGGTTCTTTCTAATAACATTTTCTAAAGTATACGTGATGAAATCCAATTATTCTGGCTTGTAAGGGGCATTCTAGATGTACCTCTGAGGTAAATTTATTTGTTCTTCTGGCAAGCCATAGTAATTTTTATATTCTTCTCCAACACCATAATTTTAATACATTGATTCTTCTGTGGACTTGCTTTATTCATTGTCTAGCTTTCACAAACACTGTGTGACACTAGGATTCCTTCAGAATTTGGTATATACCTCCAAACAACTGAAAGCATTAACACAAACAGAAAACTGTACACAACTGTTCATTGCAGTATTACTTACAACAGTTAAATAGGGAAAAAGCATTTACCTTATGTCACAAATAACACCTGCTTTCTATGTTTGTTTATCAACTGATCCAGCTCTCTAGGAAAAACTTTTGTAAGTATACTATGTTAATATATATTTTTAAAAATCATATCATAC
>NW_006409103.1:57156-101260 GCF_000296735.1 Chrysochloris asiatica
AGGATCGGGCAGTGTTTCATTCTGCTGTGCATAGGGTCGCTATGAGTCAGTACCGACTCGATGGCACCTAACAACAACAACACTGACCATGTCATTAGCCTTATATGCACATGAAATTTAGACAATGAATAAGAAAGACCCTAGAAAAAATGAGTTATCATATTGGAAAAGAATATTAAAATGACTATGGACTACCAGAACAAACAATTCTGTATTAGAAGAAATATAACCACAATGCTCTTTGAAGCCAGGTTGGTGAGAGTTTTCTCTCACACCTTAGATATATTATCAAGAGACACTAGTAATGTGGAGGGACAACATACTTGGTAAATTTCAGGACCACAAAGTAGATGAAGGTCTCACTGAGATTGAATGGGTTAGTGTTAGCAGCAATGGGCTCAAGAGTAACAATGAATGTAAGGATGACCCAGGACCATGCAATGTTTCATTCTGTGATACATAGGATTGCTGTAAATTAGAAATGACTCGATGGCACTAACACCAACAACAAAACCAAAGGTGTCCTGATATAATGTAGGATATGCACTGGTTGGTTTGCTAACCACAGGTTCAGTGGTTCAAACCCACCAGATTCTCCTCAAAAACTCTAAACAGGGTAAATATGAGGCTAAACTGACTTGATGTCACTCAAAAACAACAAAGTTAAGAAGAAAAATTGATGCTTGTAAAAATATTAATATGGTGTTAAAGTTTACAGACTTATGGAACTAGTTAAAATCAATATTAACTGCTTAGCATAAAGTGTTTTTTAACATTTTAGGGTGGTTGACTACATAAAAATTGTTTGGTTAATATGTATGTTCAGCTAGGTGTGTCTCCCAATATTTACTCTGTCTAAAAGTGAATGTTTCTTACCCATGTATCTCAGTATATGTTACCTAGAAAAGTGTGTCACAAAATACATGGTGATATTGCATATTAGATTATTTTCCTTCCTCTTTTTAGTTATCAATCAGTTGGTTTGGTTATTAATCCATTGCGTTGAAACGTAAGGCTATAGAATCACTTTCTTAGAAATATGCTCTGTTGTAAAAGGTCTAATTTAAATGTATTAATTTAGAAAGGTAGAAAATTCTAATTTAAATGTATTTCCTTGATGCTAATATATTAAGATTTATTGTTATTTTCCATGACCTTAATATATAAGACCTATAAAAGAAGATTTTGCTCAATTATCTAATTTTTGCTCTCTATGTAATGGAAAGTGGAATTAGATATTTGCTAGAAAGAATCCTTCATGCATGTTATATTTGTCTTTGATCTTATGTAAATGAAAAATGAAAAATAAAATAAATGAACAAAAACCAAAACAATACTCCATTTCTGGGTAATTTTCCAGTATAATAAAACACCTTTGTCTAGATTCTCATTATATCTTTGACTGTCTAAATTTTGCTTAAAGTTGACTTCAGCATGCATTCTTATGATTCTTATATGTTTGCATTTATACCAAGTGATCTTACAAAGCAGTTTTAAAGATCATATTTCATTGAGACTTTTTTGATTCTTTATAAATGAGTTATAGATATACTAGGTTAAGAAGGAAGGATATTTTTCTCAACAACCTAGTACGAAGGTCAGCCAAAAATTATCTGCACTCCGGTTTGTTGTTGTTGTTAAGTACCATCAAGTCAGTACCAACTCAGAAGACCCTGTGCACAACAGAATGAAGCACTGCCTGATCCTGGGCCAAACTCACAATTGTTGCCACTCTTAAGCCCATTGATGTTGTCACTTTGCCAATCCATCTCGCTGGGGTCTTCCTTTTTTTCTCTGACCCTCCACCTTACCAAACATGATATCCTTCTCCAGCAACTGGTCCCTCCTGACAATATGTCCGAAGTATGAGAGACAAAGTTTGTCAATCTTGGTCTCCTAGGAGCACTAATGTTGCACTTCTTCCAACACAGATCTGTTGGTTCTTTTGGCAATCCATGGCACTTTCAATATTCTCCTCCAACACCATAACTCAAAAGTATCAATTCTTCTATGATCTTACTTATTAACTGTCCAGCTTTCACTTGCATATGTGGTTATTGAAAATACCATGGCTTGTGCCAGGCACACTTTAGTCCTCAAGCTGACATCTTTGCTCTTCAACACTTCAAAAAGATCTTGTGCAGCAGATTTGACTGATTGAATACATCGTTTGATTTTTTGACTGCTGTTTCCATGAGTGTTGATGGTTGATCCAAGAAGAATGAAGTCCTTGACAACTTCAATCTTTTCTCTGTTGATAAGAATGTTGTTTATTGGTCCAGTGATAAGGATTTTTGTTTTCTTTTTTTACATTCAGATGCAATCTGTACTAAGGATGCGGTCTTTGATCTTCATCAGTGAATATTTTAAGTCCTCTTCACTTTCAGCAATCAAGGTTGTATCATCTGCATATCACAGGTTGTTAATGAATCTTCCTCAAATTCTGATGCCATGTTTTTCTTCATATAACCCAGCTTCTTGGATTATTTGCTCAGCATACATGTTGAATAAGTATGGTGAAAGAAAACAACCTTGTCTTACACATTTCTTAATTTTAAACCATTCAGTGTTCCCATGTTCTGTTTGAACAACTGCCTCTTGGTCCATGTACAGATTCCTCATGAGCACTCTGGTTAGGATATATTAAAATGTCCATCCATTTCCATTACTAATGACAACATTAAGCATGTATATGAAATAATTTTGTTGAAAAGACAAGTGGCATTGAATTACGTGGCAAATCATTTGCAAATCAGCTTTTGCTTTGCCTATTAAATAATCCACAACAGACGTGGATTTTGAAAAAAGTTATTGTTGACAAGACGTGGGTTCATCACGATGAGCCTGAGTGTATAAAGCAGAGTATGGGATGGAAACATCCTCAATTGTCTACCAAGAAAAAATTCAAAAGTCCACCATCAGCTGGAAAACTGATGCTTGCTATTTTCTGAGGTTCTCTAGGGCCATTATTGGAACACTATCAGGAAAAAATGTTCAACAATCAACAGTACTACTTTCCATTGAAACTTCAGATTCAATGCAAAGGACTACTATCCAAGGGCATTCTGATCATGCATGACAATGCACATCCACACACCTCTGCCAACACTGACACAAAAAAAACTTCTTTTTGAGGTGTTAAAGAATGCTACTTGTAGTCCTGATCTTGCTCCATCAGACTTTCACCTTTTTGGCCCCTGAAATAAGGCTTTTGAGGAAGAAGACATACTCCTGATGAAGAAGTGAAGACAACAGTGCAGTCATGGTTTTAAGCATAATCAATGCCTTTTTATTTTTTTTTAAAGTTTTTTATTGATAATTGAGTGAAAGTTTACAGGGCATATCATCAGTTTTACATTCAACAAATCATATATCTTGTTTCATTACAAAGATTATACTTCCCTCCATGTACCATCAGTTAACAGAATTTCTCTCTATCAATTTTAGCTTTAAAAAAAAAAAAAACACTCAGGCATATATAATAATTTACATCTCCAAAGGGCACATTCTACAAGTCTGCTCCTGGCCAGCAACTCTTAGTCCCTCTCTTCTTAGTCCATGAATCTAGAGTCCTCAGCCACTCCCCCTCTCCCTGCCCCCATCTCTGCCTCATCTCTGATGCTGCTGTTTCTCTGGATAAGGTCCCGCATTCTGCTTGTGTGTTTCTCTCTTGATGGTCCTAGGGTCCTCTGTTTCTGGAATGTAAGATTAACCACTCCCCTGTTTTTGTTACAAAATTTCTACCTTTATAATTATGACAGTCGCGATTAGTCATGATAACAATTATTCACTACAGAATCTTACAAATCTTATCCCCATGTCTTTTCACCAGACCCATCTAGATAAGATGACACCTATTCAGTGGGGACACATTCATTCCCCCCACACTCTTAAACTAAACTCCCTCTTGAAACCTTGTGAGCCAGTCACTTCATGCCTTTATTGTCCCCTCATTTTAGGTAGTCAGTAGCTAAGTTGCCCGTCCCTCTCTACCCTGTGTACAGAGGGAATAGCATTGATACTTGATATGAAGACTCTTTCCCTCTTTGTTGGTATTTAAAGTAACTAACACTCTGAGTATGCTCTGGTAGCGTAGTGGTTACAAATCGGGCTGTGAGCCGCAAGGTCAGCAGTTCGAAACTACCAGTGGTTCCGCGGGAGAAAGATAAGGCGGTCTGCTCCTGCAAAGATTTACAGCCTTGGAAACCCTGTGTAGGGTCTCTATGAGGCGGAACCAACTCCACGGCACACAACAACAACAACAACCACTCTGAGTATAGGTCAGGTTCATCATGAAGATGTATCTTCTGTCACTGTAGCTGTTCCAGTCTGCTTGTCCTTCCTAGTGGCAATGTCCCTCCTCATAAGGTTCTGGATGGGACTAAGGATTCCACCTAAAGTCCTATACTCTGTAAAGGCTTTGCACAAGTCCTATTTCACTGGGCAAGTTGTATAACCCCTTTCAGGTATTCCAATCAAGCTATAGGCTCAAGACGGGTTTAGAAGTTTTCTCTGATCATGTTTACTTTCTATCCCACTCAAGTATCTATTTTACAATAATAGGCAAGGGAAACTAATATTCATAAGGCAGTCAAGGATTTTGGTATTATTTACCCTCTTCAAGCTATAACAAGATCCCTATTTCCCAGAGCTCTGTTGTTCCAAGGTTGAGTATGCATCATTATTTCCCTCTGTCCCACTTCGCCATGCAAACCTGTCTCAGTGTTCCCCTATCTATCTTGTTCTTCTGCCTCCTCCCCCCTTCTTCTATTGCTCTCCCCAACACTCAAACTAAACCCCCCACCCAACCCCATTGTGGTTACCTTATATTCCTCCATTTAAGACAATCTATTTTATCCAGTAATCTACCTGACCTTCCCTCCACCTCGGTCTCTGTTCCTCTGTGTTTACGTTCTTTCACATTGTAATTGCTTTGATCATAGACTGACCTCCCACATCCTCTGGTATTATAGTTTTATTCTGTTCTTGACTCTTCCATTTGTCGATTAAGTTCAGGGTGATGCTTCCACATACATCATTCTGTAGTTGTTATCTGTTCATTTTGGTTCTCAGTCCACAGAACTTCCTTTGGGATATTTTTCATAGCAGGGCTGGCTCTGGCAAAATCCCTTAGCTTCTGTTTGTCCTGTAATGTTTTGATTATATCATCATATTTGATTGAGAGCTTTGTTGGGTAGATGATTCTTAGGTGGCAGTTTTTTTTTCTTTCAGGGTTTTATATATGTTTCCCCATTGTCTTCTTGCCTGGATGGTTTCTGCTGAGAAATCTGAGCTTAATCTGATTCGCTTGCCTTTGTACATTGTATTTCTATTTTCCCTAGCTGCTTTCAAGATCCTGTCCTTATCTTTGATTTTGGAGAGCTTGATTATTATGTCTTGGTGATTGTCTTTTAGGGTCTATCCATGCTGGGGTTCGTTGAGCTCCTTGAATGCTTATCTTTTCACTTTTCAGGATGTTAGGAAAATTTTCTTCCAGAAGCTCTTCAAGTATCTCCTCTGTGGACTTGTGTGATTGTTCCTGTTCTGGAATGCCAATAATTCTTATGTTATTCCTCTTTATGTTGTCCAACATGAATCTTTGGCCTTCTTCATATTTTTTAATCCTTTTTTGTATTTGCTCTTCTATCTTAGTAGAGTTGAGAGATTTATCTTCTAGCTTACTAGTTCTGGCTTCTATCTCTTCAATTCTACTCCTTTGCCCTTTCAGTGTATTGTCCATTTCTGATATTCCATTATTAATCATTTGGACTTCTTTCTGTAGGTTTTGAATTGTATCTTATGTGATTATAGTGCTTTCCTGACTTCTTCCTTATTTTTCTCAACTCCATTATATAGTGTTTTGATACATTTTATGATCATTTTTCTGAGTTCCTTCTCAGGCATTTCCAAAGTTTGGCCATCTTCCAGTATAGAGTGTAAGTCTACTTCCAGCTCATTTGCCTCAGTCACTTTATCTCATTTCTGGACATGTGCGTATATGGTCATCTGCTTCTGTTTTTTGGGCATATTCAGGTATTATCTGGACCTTAATACTTAAATGGGTGTGTATTTTGGTATTGTTAGGCTTTCTGATTGCCTCCAGGTAGATGTGATCAGGAAATGGGCTTCCCTTTTCACTCTTCTTCTTAAGAAATTTCAATATGCCACTGTTGATAGTTGTGACATAACTTAGGATTTAATTTTCAGCCTATTTCCTTTTTAGAATACCTGTCCTGCTCCACAATCCCTGTTCAGACCTTTTTTCTTGTTATAAACAGTTCAGGGCCAGCTGTGGCCATTTGGTTTTAAGTGGAAACTGTCACTTTAAATTTCGAGGAAATCTGTGAGCATGCATAGTAGAACCCTCTGAGGGTGGGGCTGGGGAGCCCACTAGCTCAGGCACCCCCTCTAGTCACCAGAATGAGGTACACAGACAGCAAGTGACCAACGAACAGATACCAAAAGAAAAGAATGTCCACACCTTTATCTCTGTGGTTCTGTCAAGTATCCATGGCCACTCCGATCCTTCCTCTACTTAGCCCAACACAAGATGGTGATTCCTGGAGTAGCTGAGTGTCCCGAACCAGAAATCAGTGAATTTCTTGCTTCTGCCACAAACTCCCCCAGCTGTAAGCCTTCCAACCTTCTAAATATTTCTTTATATGTGGTTCAGAGTTCTGGGACCATCCTCTGAGCCTGCTTAGTCCTATATTCTTTCTATGTTGTTGCTGGTGGAGCTCCTCACTGCACTTCCAGCCGATCTGTCATCTTGTTTGTTCTCAACCAATACCTTTTTTAAGAGGGGAAAATGCAAGCTTGTTGACAGACAAAGTGTTTTGAAAAGCAAAGATATTATGTAAAAAAAATTATGTATTTGTCTTTTTAAAAAGTTGATTAAAATAAATTCTACAGTGAGAGTGTGGATGATTTTTTACTCACCCTCATATTAACTAAAATATGGCTTCTAAATTACTAATTAGATTTACAAATATATGATATTTAATTATATTTGCTTTAAAAAGAGAAAAGAGAAAAATTTTACTATACATATATATCCTTTCACTTGAACAGTTTCTGCATTCTATATGCTTTAAATTACATGTTTGATTAAAAAAATATAAACAATGAGTACAAAATATAGGGAAATTGAATCTCATGATTTTTAGGATACATGGAACTTGACCAGGTTATTATAGTTCCTAGGTTGCTGCTTTAAACTTAAACTGACCCATCATAGGATCTTATCCACATAATAAAATGTTCATTGAAAATATGTCTAACTTTTGAAATATGGTTTCAGGAAACCCATTTCCAATTTGTGGGATCTTACCAACCAGCAGCCTTTTAGCTTTCATCATTAAATTTTTTTAAAAGTTTTTATTGTGAATTCAATGATAGAATTCAGTGATGGGAGAACATCAGTTTTTACTCATTGTGTTATATTTCATTTCATTGCAATGATTACAGTCCTCTCCATGCATCAACATTCAACAGTATTTGCTTCTGTTCCCTCTAGTTGTTTTTGTTTGTTTGTTTTTTTAAATTACAAAAAAAAACAAAAACAAAAAAACACACACACAGGACTATATAATTATTACTTAAACACTTAGAGTTCATATTCTGCAAGCCTGTCTCCTGGCTGCTAGTACACAGCCTTTTTCTTTCCATGAGTTTAGAGTCCTCAGCTGCATCTATCTCTCCATGTTATCATCTCTGCCTCCATCTCTGGTGTGGCTGCTTCTCTGGATATGGTCCATATATTCTCACTCATGCTCTTCTACCTTGATGGTCCTAGGGTCCTCTGTTCCTGTAATATATGATTAATTACTCCCCCTTTTATGTTACAAAACTTCTACCTTTAAAGTTGTGACAGTCGCAATTAGTCATAATAACAATTATTCACTATTGAATCATAAGAAACTTACCTGTATCTCTTTTTACCAGACCCATCTAGACAAGATGAAAACTATTCAATGGTAATTCTACTCCCCTGCACAATCTGAAATTAAACTGTTTCTTGAACACTTGTAAGCCAGTCATTTGGTGCCTTTATATCCCTCCTCCCCCCATTTTAGGTAGCCAATGTCTAAGTTGCCTGTCACTATCAACCTAGTTATATAGAGTCTTATAAAATTATACTGTTCAGAAATCAGAACATTGTATTCTTAGTAAATCTCTTAAGTAGAGTCCTTGGTGATTGTCTGAAGAGTACCATGACAGCTTCAAACATAAGTTTTTATTGTTAAGTACTGTGGAGTTTGTTCTGACTCAGAGCAACATTCTATAGGGTTTTCTAGACATTAAATCTTCATAGGATCATAAAGCTTCACCTTTCTCCCAAGGAATGCCTGGCAGGCTCAAACTGCAGACTTTGTGGTTTGCAGTCCAGTGCTTATGGTATGGAACCATTTATTTCTCAAGTAAGGAATCTCAATTGTGTGCCATCTCCCAGTAGTCAGGCCAGAAGTAGTATTCTCTTCTGACTGTTCAGTAGCCTGTATAAACTAATTCAGAAAGAGAAATAGGTTTACTCATACGACTTATTAAAATTCTCCAAACATCAAAAATAAAATCTGTACTCACCACCATCTCTATCTCAATGCATGCTAACCTCGCATTTTAATGCACACAGGTCAAAACTATGCAATTGCCCTTGATTTTTCCCTCTCATAGCCAGTATCAGGACTTTGAACAAATCCTGTCAGTTCTGTTTATAAAATATGTGCAAGACCTACCATTTTTGTCTAAGGCACTTTTATTTATTGCTTGCTTTTTTTTTTAAGTCTTTATTGTGAATTGAGTGATAATTTACATGGGAAAATATTGGCTTTGCACTCATCCTATTGTATTTTGTTTCCTATTGTATTTTGTATCCAGATTACAATCTCCTCCATGCATCATCATTCAACAGTAGTTGTTTCTATTCCCTCTGTTTTTGTTGTTGTTGTTATTTTTATATACAAAAAAACACACCCAGGAATCCATAATCATTTAAACAACCAAAGGCACATTCTGTAAGTCTGCTGCCTTGACCACCGGCACATAGCCTTTCTCTTTCCATGAGTCTAGAATCCTCATATGCTCTCTCTCTCTCCATGGCATCATCTCTGCCTCAGTTTCTGGTGTCACTGTTTCTCTGGATAGAGTCCCACATTCTACTCATGCTCTTCCCTCTTGATGGTCCTAGGGTACTCTGTTCCTGGAATGTTGCATTAACTATCCCCATTTATGTTACAAAAATTCTGCCTTTACAGTTGTGACCATGGCAGTTAGTCATGATAACAATTACTTACTACTGAATCATAAGAATCCTATCACCATCTCCTTTCACCAGATCTGTCTAGACAAGATGAAAACTATTCAGTGGGGATTCTACCTTCCCCCACTCACTCTGAAACTAAATGTGTTAGCCAGTCACTTCATGCCTTTATAGTCCCCCATTTTAAGCAGCCAGTGTCTGAGTTGCCTGTTTCTTATCAACCCTGTGTATAGAGGGCATAGGTTTAATCCTTGATGAGAAGGCTCCTTCCCTCTCAATTAGTATTTTGAGCAACTGCATCTGTAAGTATATGTCAAGTTCATCAAATTGTAGCAGTTTAAGCTTGTTTCCTTTATAAAATTTCTTTATATTCCTCTAGTCGAGATCTGATCATCAAGCCATCAAAGCTAGATCAAATGGGCACTATAAGGCTATATTTTCCAACTATTGATCCTTCCTTTGTGTTTTTAATGCTGTCATTCACATCACCAGTAATTGCATATTTGATCAATTTAAGACAGGTAATGAGATTCTTTAATTTCATCATCATTGTTTTCAGTGGTTGGTATCTATATTTGAATGACTGGTATTCTTTGTATCTGTTTGGATATTATCCTGTCACAAACAGCATTGTACTTTAAAACAGATCTTGAAATGCTCTTTTTCCTGTGAATTTGATCTCATACCTCTTCAATGTATCGTTCCTGGCTTAATAAACCATATGATTGTTGAATTCAAAATGGTGAATAAAAGTACATTCCAGCTCCTTAACAGCCCAGGTTGTTGATGTAGGATAAGCAGTAGGCTTTTAACCACAAGATCAGCAGTTCTAATCCACCAGAAACTCCGCAAGAGAAAGACGACGCTTTATGCCCATCTAAAAATTTATGGTATCTGAAACCTTAAACAAGGTCACTGTGAGTATGATTCTATAGACAAATATTGAACAATGTAGGAGAAATTAAAAGAAAATGGAAGAATTATGAGTCACTGTGTTTCAAAAAATAGTTGGTCGTAGTTCAACCATTTCAAGAAATATCATATGATCAAGAGCCAATTATATGAATAGAAGAAGTCCAAGCTGCACTGAAGTCATTGGCAATAAACAAGGTTCCAGGAATTGATGGAATACAAAGAGAAATGTTTCAACAAAGTGATGCAATAAAGGAAGTACTCACTAGTGTATGCCAAGTATTTGGAAGATAGCTATCATCCAACAGACTGGAAAATTTCCCTATTTGTCTCTATTCCAAAGAAAAAATGATTGCAAACATCAAATTATGCTTATTATCACATACAAGTAAAATTTTAAGATAATTCAAAAATGGTTGCAACACTGTATAGACAAGGAGTTTCTAGATGTTCAAACCAATTCAGAAGAGGTTCCTGAACAAGAAATATCATTGCTAATGTCAGATGGATATTGACTGAAAGTAGAGAATACCTGACAGATGTTTACTTCTGTTTTGTTGACTATGCAAAGTCTTAGATTGTGTGGATCATAGCAAACTATGGATAACATTGCAAAGAATGACAATCCCAGAACATTTAAGTGTGCTTGTTTGAAACCTGTACAGTTTTTACAGCAAAACAAGAGAGAAATGGATGGTTTAAGAACAGGGAAAGATGTGTGTCAGGATTGTGTCCTTTGACCCTACTTATTCAGTCTGTAAACTGAGAAAATAATCCTAGAAGTTGGACTATATGTAAAAGAACATCATTAGGACAGGAGAAAGGCTCATTAACAACCTGTTACATCCATATAACATTCACTTGCTTCATTAAAGTGGGTTTACTGAAGAAAGTAAAAATCACAACCTTCAGTATGGATTACATCTCAATGTAAAGCAAATAAATATATCCACACCATGTGCCACACCAGGGCTCCTACAGATTGATTAAGTATGGGGGGGTGACATAAGCCTGAAACACCACTTGCCTTAATTTTAAACCATTCAGTGTCCTCTTATTCTGTGTCCTTGAACTACTGCTCACAGTCTATTTACAAGTTTCACATAAACACTGTTAAATGTTCTTGAGTACCCTTTCTTGTTTCTCAATGTTATCCATAGTTTGTAAAGAACCATGCAGTCAAAATCCTTTGCATAATAAATAAAGCACAGATCTATATTTTTCTTGTATTCACTTCTTTCAGCCAAGATCCATGTGATTTCAGCATTGATATCTTCATTCCATGCCCTCTTCTAAATCAGATTGAACCTCTGACAGTTTCCTGTCAATGTGCTGTAGCAGCCATTCTTGAATTGTTTGTTTTTGTTGTTGTTGTTAAGTGCCATCGAGTTGGTACTGTCTCATGCACACCTTATGTACAACAGAATGAAACACTGCCTAATCCTGTGCTCACTACTGTTGCCACTCTTGAGTCCATCAATGCTGCCACTTGGCCAACCCATCTCGTTGGGATTCTTCCTCTTTTCCTGTGATCCTCCACCTTACCTAACATGATATCCTTCTCCAGTGGCTGGTCCCTCCGGACAATATGTCTGAAGTATGAAGGATGAAGTTTGACCATCTTGGCCTCCAAGGAGCACTCTGACTGCACTTCTTCCAAAACAGATCTATTGGTCCTTTTGGCAACCCATGGCACTTTCAATATTCTCCTCTAACACCATAACTCAAAAGCATCAATTCTTTTATGGTCTTCCTTTTTCACTGTCCAACTTTCACATAATTATGAGGTTATTGAAAATACCATGGCTTGGGTCAGGCGCATCTAGTCCTCAAGCTGACATCTTTGCTCTTCAACACTTACAAAAGGTCTTCTGCAGCAGATTTGCCTAAGCCATTAAGCTGGTACCAACTATTAGTGCTATTGTGTACAACAGCAGAAAACAATGCCTGGTACTGTGCCAACTTCACAGTCATTGCTACATTTGAGCCCGTTGTTGTTGCCACTGTGTTAGTCCATCTTGTTGGGGGTCTTCTTTTTCTATGACCCTCTACGTTATGAAGCATGATGCCATTCTCCACTGACTGGTCCCTACTGATAAAATGTCCAAAACATGAGAGATGAAGTCTGGTCATCCTGGCTTCTAAGGAATATTCTGACTGTATTTCTTCCAAATACAGATTTGTTTGTTCTTTTGGCAGTCAGTGATACTTTTAATATTTCCTCCAGCACCATAACTCAACTGCCTCAGTTTTTTTTCAGGTCTTCTTTATTCATTGTCTAACTTTCATATGCATATCAGGTTATTGAAAATGCCATGGTTTATGTAAGGTGTACCTTAGTCCTCAAACTGACATCTTTGATCAAGAACCTTTCAGTTCAAACAGAACTTGTGGTGCAGTGCATTATCTCACAGCACCACACCAGGACTCCTAATCCAGTATACACAGTGAGATATTAATATGGAAAATACCACCACCAATCATCTTGTAGTAGAGAGAAGTAAGGCTCTTAATAATAATGTATTTGATGCTTTTCTGTAATTTTTCAGGATTTGAAGTATAGAGAAACTAGTTGGTTGGTCCTATGTACAATAGACCAAATAGTAAAGGAAAGATGAAATATGAGCCTCAGGATTTAGAGTCACAGCTCAAGGACCTCACAAAGGACTTCAAAGTTTCCACTGGTGCCCTGAAAGAAAACTTTATTTCTTGTAGTAACAGAACTGATGTTGCCAAAAAACAGAACTGGATTCTTATTTTAATAGTGGTTGAATTACAATGCTAGTTGAATTCCCAGCCTTGAATAAAGTCTAATGTTAAATTGAATGCACTTTGTTTGGGGACATGTGAGCAGATAATTTGAAGTTGAGGTTATTGAACCCTGGAATTTTGTTCAATCACTTTTGTCAACAGAATCATCTCTCTTACTCTCAGGTGATGAGATTAAACCAGGTGTGCCTGATGAGATATCACCTGGGGTAGCACATGGGGAATATCCTGGCAAATCACCTGAGGCAGTTGCGTTAGTGCTGAATATTCCTGGGAAACACAGTCACCACCCAGTATTGCTTCTAGACCTATGTTGTTGTTGTTGTTAAGTGCTATCTAAAGAACATTATATAATGTGAACAATTATCATCTTACTATACCTAGAAGAAACCAAACAATGTTCTCTGAGACAGATGTAACAATAAAATGACAAACTGTTTGAATGGACAAACACTTAGAAAGTACATCATGCTTGCATTACATTTGGTATTTATTGGCCTGATGCAGAGTTCCCATTCGATTTTTAACAATGCGAGTCAAAAATTATTTTCACCCTTGTTATATTAAAACACCTGTCCACATCCACAGCTGATGGCAACATTGAGCATGCACATGAAATGATTCTGTGAAATAGAAAATGACAGTGGATTGTGTGGTAAAACACTTACAAATCAGTCATGCCTCTGCCTGTAAAATAATCCTCAACAGACATGAGTTTCAAAAAGTTTATGCAAGATAGATACTGAAACAACTCACAGAAAAACCTAAACAGAAGCATTTGGACATCCGTAAACAAAATTTGGACTAATACTAAACGAAAGGTAAATGCTTCTTTAAAAAATCGCTACTGGTAAAGAGACATGGATACATTACTAGGAGCCTGATAGTAAAGGGCAGAGTGTGGAATGGAAACATCCTCAATTACTGACCAAAAAGAAGCTCAAAAGTCAACCATGCTTACAGTTCTCTGGAATTCTCTAGAATAAGTATTGGAACACTATCAGGAAAAAGATTAAATAATCAACAATGCTAATTATAGTGAGATGCTCACTGAATAGCTGAAGCTTATTCAGATAAAACCCAGAGGACTGCTATTCAAGGACATTGTGATCTTGCATGAAAATTCATGTCTGCATACCTCTGCCCACACTGTTGACTTGCTGCAAAACTTCATTTTGAGGTCTTAAAAGCATACTCCCTATAGTCCTGATATTGTTCCATCTATATTGGTCCCCTGAAAGCAACCCTTTGAGGATGAAGATTCACCTCTGGTGAAGAAGTGAAGGCAGCAGTATATTCATGGCTCACAACTCGGCCTAAAACATTTTTTAATGAGGGAATATGAAAGTTTGTTGACAGATGGACAAAGAATTCTGAAAAGCAAGGAGATTATGTCAAAAAAATGATGTGTTTTTCTTTTCTAAAAGTTGATTAAAATAAATTCCAGAGATAGAGTGTGGATATTTTTTTTTTACTCAACCTCATATTTCCAATGAATCAGCACTAATTTTTACTTTTTAAATTGGTAATACTTTCCAAATAATTTACCAATGTCATTAAAAAGAGAAAGAAAAAAGACCAAAATGAATGTAAGGAGAGACTCTGAAATGTGTAGAGAAGTGTAGAGAAGCCAAAGTGTATGGAAAGAATCAGAATGTAAAAGATCAAAACAGAAAACTTCAAAGGGCAACTCATGAAAACAAAGTAAAGTATTATAATTAGATTGCAAAGGCTTTGAGTTAGAAAATCAAAAGGGAAGAACACACAAAGCATTTCTCAAGCTTAAAGAAATGAAGAAAGCAATTAAGCCTCAACTGTCGATACTTAAGAATTTTATGGGCAAAATATTGAAGGATACTGCAAGTATCAAAAGAAGACAAAAAGGAAACACAGAGTCACTATATAAAAAAAAATCATATTCAACTATTTCAAAAGTTAGTGTATTATCAAAAATGACAGTCACGAATGAAGAGGCCCAAGACACACTGAAGGCATTAACAAAAAACAAGACTCCAGGAAATGACAGAATAAAAATAGAAATATTTCAGCAAACTTATACAGCACAGTAAACACTCTGTCAAGATATTTGTAAAGCAGCTAGTTGGCCAACTAATTGGGAGATATGCATATTTGTGCCCATTCCAAAGAAGGGTGGCCCAAGGGAATATGGAAAGAATCAAACAATATCAAAAATATCATATGCAAGTAAATTTTTGCTAAAGATAACTTAAAAATGGTTGCATATTACAAGGACAGGGAACTGCAAAAAATTTCAAGCTGAATTTAGATGAAGACATGGAACAAGGGATATAATTGTTGATATCAAATGGAACTTGGCTGAAAGTAGAATATACGAGAAAGATGTTTACTTTACTTTATTGTCTGTGCAAGAGCTTTTAACTTATGTAAACTATAGAAAACTGTGGAAAATATTGTAAATAATGGATATTCCAAAACTCTTAATTATACTCATGAGGAACCTGCACACGGAGCAAGAGGCAGTTGATAGAACAGAGCAAAGGGATACGGAATGATTTAAAATCAGGAAAGGTATGTGCCAGGGTTGTGTGCTTTCACCATATTTATTTAATATGTATGCTGAGCAAATAATCCAAGAAGCTGAATTATATGAAGAATATCACATCAGGATAGGAGGAAGACATCCAGAGATATGCAGATGATGCAACTTTGCTTGGTGGAGTGAAGAGGACTTAAAATACTTACTGAGGAAGATCAACAATGACATCTTTCAGCATGGATTGCAGCTCAATGTAAAGAAACCCCAAACCTCAAAACTGAGCAAAAAAAAAAAAAAAAAAAAAATAGCATCATGATAAATGGAGAAATTACTGAAGTATTCAAAGATTTCATTTTGCTTGGATTAACAATCAACACTCAAGGAAGTAGCAGTCAAGAAAACAAATGAGGTATTGTACTGGGCAAATCTTTTGTAAAAAGCTCTTTAAAGTATTGAAAAGCAAAAATGTCAGTTTGAGGACAAAGTTATGCCTGACCCAAGTGATTGTGTTTTCAATAGTCTCATATGCATGTGAAAGTTGAAAAATGAATTAGCAAGACTGTAAAAGACTGATGCATTTGAATTACGGTACTGGAGAAGAATACTAAAAGTACCATGGATTTCCAGAAAAGCAACAAATCTGTCTTGGAAGACGTACAAATAGAATGCTCCTTAGAAGCTAGCATGGCATGACTTTGTCTCTTATACTTCAGACATTTTATCAGTCCCTGGATAGCAACATCATGCTTGGTAAAGTGAGAGTCAGCAAAAGAGAAGAAGACCCCCAACAAGTCTGGCTGACATTTTGTAGCAAGAATAGGCTCAAACATAACATTTGTGAGGATGGTGCACTGTTTTGTTCAACATAGTGTTGACTCTATGGTACCTAACAACAACTACATTTTTTAAAATAATAATATTTTCTAAATTATTATACCAATTTTTGGACTTTAATTGAGTGTTGTTTAATCAAATATTGTGCTATATATGGGGAAATCACATAAGTTCCCGATTCTGTCCCATTCCCTTTACTCTCTACATCACATTACTTCCTAGTCCAAGTTACCTCCTATACAGAGTTTTGCTCCTTTCTTCAGAGCAAGTTGGACATCCTTGTTCCTCAGACTATAGACTAGAGGATTGAGAAGGGGTGTGAGCACTGTGTAGAGAAGAGAAAAAATCTTGTTCAGATTTATTGTTGTTCCTGATTGAGGTGTCATGTATACCACAACCATGGTTCCGTAAAACACACTCACAACAATCAAATGGGAGGAGCAGGTGGAAAAGGCTCTGTATCTCCCTGCAGAAGAAGAAATCTTTAAAATGGAGGATATAATGCAACCATAAGACAACAAGGTCCAAATGAAAGGAGACAAGGATAGGAATGATGAAGCAAAGGCCACTTTCTCTACTACTTTAGTGTCTGTGCAGGAGAGTTTCACAACTGGGAAGAAATCACAAAAGAAATGGTCTATTATGTGGGGACCACAGAAGGTTAATGTGGCAAGCAAAATTAACATGGATCCCAGGAAGATAAAACCACCAATCCATGATGCAAATGTCAGTTTGACACAAGCTCTGCTGTCCATAAGCACTGGATATCTCAGGGGCCAACAGATTGCCAAGTAGCGATCATAGGACATGACAGCCAGGAGAAAACACTCTACAGTAAGCAAAGCCCCAACAGCAAAAAGTTGCATAACACAGGCAGTAAAGGAGATAGTGATACCACCTGCTAAGATCTCTCTCAAAAGCTGTGGTGCAATGCTGCTTGTGTATCCAACATCCACACAAGACAAGTGGCACAGGAAGAAATACATTGGAGTATGAAGCCATGGACTTGTTTGGACAGCAAGAATCAATAGTAGGTTACCACAGAGTGTGACAACATAAAGGCTTATGAACAAAGAAAAAAGTGCAATTCCAGCTTCTTTGAGGTCCCCAAATCCCATCAAGATTACATAAGTAATAGTGGAGGTATTTCCTTTCTGGTTGTCTGCCATCTGAGGACAATAGATAAAATACAGTATTACAAATTAAATAATTAAACATGACATATTTCCAGAACAATCTGCTGTTGCATAGCCAAGGCTATTCTCATATTTTCTGGTAAAACCAATGATGTTATTGTCTACAAAATAGATTTTCTCATCCCTAGGCTGGCATCCTATATTATATTATATCATCCATTCTGATCTTCCATGTCAAAAATGCCTAAAACTCAGGTCAATTTGGGGCTAAAATATGAATATGTACAAATTTTTGTAATTTAGCACATAATCATGTTTGTAAATGAGCCTCTTGTACCTTTCTCATAGTCTATATTTACAACTTTCCTGTGGTGATACAAAATATCTTTCTCTTTCATTCCACTTCATTAATGGTGCAAATGCATAATACAATTTATGGTAAAATCAATGAACTTTATTCCATTATAATACTATTCATTCAAATTCTAGAAACATACAAAAATACTTTAGGGAGGAATACATATGGTATTCTTCTTGAAAAAAAAAATATATAATTAAGGTTTGGAACTGGGAATAAAGAATAAATGAATTAGATACTGTAAACAGAAACTGAACTCAGAAAATCAAGCAGCAATTTATTGAGATGGTATAACTCTTCTCTGATCTGTTATGTTTTTAAATCACTTTTGTATGTGGAATCAAAGATGAAGCCAGTGCTTTTCTGAGCATGGGTAATTTTAGTCTTGAACTCACAGGGAAGATGTTTCTAAGACAAAATCAGATTTCTCCTGAATTATGGGTCTTATCAGAAACCTGGGTAATTTCACTATATTTTGTTGAATTAGAAAAAAAAAATCAGGAATTTTTTCCCCATAACATTGTAAAGATACAATCAATATTTTTTCAATTAATGATTTATTTGTAAGTGCATTTATAGATGCAACTCCATTTATGCAAAGAGATTACCTGAATTCTGCATTGGTTGATATTTTCACATTATTATCCAAAAGTCAATATGGAATTTGGAATATTCTCACATATACAGTGTTTAGAATACCTACTTCTGATTACATTAAATTCAATATTTATTTTCTCAGAATGTAATTTATGCTAATAAGCTTTAGCTCTATAACTCCCAGGATACATGAACATTTAAAGATAAATTCTGGTGGGAGAATCTCATCTGAATTTTAATTTACCTAGAGAATTCACATTGAGAAAACAGTACAAATGTTTACCATTGACATGGTTTTACAGGAAAAAGCAGCAAGAAAGACTTCAAGATTATCATTTAGGCTTTGCAATAGTTGACATCATTGAATACTTTGCCAAAAACTCCATTTAGCCTTACCTAGTCAATTAGTCCTCCATCTCCATTTAAAAACATTTTTTTTTTCTATTTCGATTTTCTTCTTACTTCAACTTCTCTTCTCTGCCTCTAGTTTTTTGTTTTTCTCCTCATCTTATTTTGGCAAGTAGTAAAGTAAACCTGGAAGTGATAAAAGACTACTTGCTATGGAGTCCTGTTGTGGCTCTCTAGAATAAAGTTCTAGACAGCAAGGTCAGTTTGAGTTCAAACTCACCATCTCCTCCTCAGAAATCCTGTAGGGTCACTATGAATAGGAACTGACTTGACCCCACATAACAAACAACAACTATGAAAGCATTACTTTTGAGGAAATAACATTTTTCTTCTTTCTAAGTCATTGCATAGATTACCTGCAGAGAACTCAAAAAATTGAAAATAGTACTGATTACATTAATCATAGAAAATCTAATGAGAAATGGAATAAAATCTAGTTTTTCATGATTGAGGGCTAAGATTTTAGAATTGGAAATAAATGACACTGAGAAATTGAGTACATATCAATGATATATATGTTTTCGTGAGTTCCACAAGGTTGGTGATTCAAACTCACTGGTCACTCCTTGGAAACCCTATATAGGGTTGTTCAGAGCCAGACCAACTCAGCAGTGCTTAACAAAAGTAACAGCAAAAAAGGGGCCTACAGCTAGAAAATTTTACTTTGAAAAACTACCAAACTAACAAACAAAAAACTGCTGATAGATCTTCACTTAGATGCCCATATCAATCCTCTTTCTATTGTATTTGTCAGTTATGACCATAAATAATTGACATGAAGGTCCTTGATTCCATAATTCCATACACCTTTTTAATGAATGCTCATCCTGAAAAACTGTCCATATATTAAGAATTCTCAAGAGAATTGATCCAAACAAAAACAAAGCAAAATATAACAAACTCCTCTTCCCTCATTAAACTGATTAGAAAGCACTAGATTCCAAGAAAACACAATGCAAACTTACAACCTTATATATTAATGAAAACCTCAAAAGTGCAATAAAAAAATAAATAAATAAAACAAAATTATTTAGAAAATAAAATCCAAATTACTTAAAACACTTGACTCTGAAAAGTGGCAATATATTTGCAGGGGAAAGTGAAACAGAAACAGCACTTTTATTTAGAATCCTTAGGAATTTTAAAAGATGCTTACTGCACATAAAATAATTTAATACAACATAAAATAAAACACCTGATAAACAGAATACACTAATTAAAAAAAAAAGGGGGGGCACTCAGAGGTACTAGAAAGAAGTACGTGGTGCAAATGAACAAGTATTGCATATCCACCTAAATTCACACCAGAGTTACAAAGTTCTGTTTTGTTTAAATGTTATTGTGAATTGAGTGAAGGTTTACAAAGTAGATCATCAGTTTTACATTCAACTTATCACATACTTCATTCTGTTGTAATGATTGCAATCTCCTCCATGTATCATCAGTTAATAGTATTTATCTCTACAACTTTTTTTTTTTTTTTTTTTAATAGTGTTTACCGGTTTTGTCACCACTTGTCAGTTTGACCAGGCAGTGTTTCAGTCTGTTGTGCATAGGATCGCTATGAGTCGATGCCAACTCTATGGCACTTAACAACAACAACAACAACAACAACCTACCTCTACAACTTAATTTTTTAAACAGTGTTTACTTGGTTTTGTCACCACTCATCTGTCATTTTGTTATATTGTGATCACTTGCGTGTTGCAGTGATTCTGGAAGCTATGCCAGAAGTATTTTAAATATCAGCAGGGTCACCCACAGCAGACAGGTTTCATCTGAGCTTCCAGCATAAGGCAGACTAGGAAGAAGGAGAGATGAACTATTTCTAAATATTTAGTCTCTGAAAACTATTGAATACTGAAGCATGATGAAGAGCCCCAGAATATTGTCAGATATATTTCCAGAAGATGAGCTCCTCAGGTTGGAAGGTACATAAAATATGATTGGGGAAGAGCTGCCTCCTCAAAGTAAAGCTGACCATGATGATAAAATGGGAGTGAAGCTTTAGGGACTGTCATTTGCTGATGTGCACAACTCAAAATGAGGAGAAACAGATGTGGTGGTGGTGGTGGTTATGCGCCGTGGAGTTAGTTCTGACTTATAACGACCCTGTACAGGGTTTTCAAGGCTGTAAATCTTTATGTGAGCAGAAAGCCTCATATTTCTCCTGTGCAACAGCTTGTAGCTTTTCACTGCTGACCTTGAGGTTCGCAGTCCTTCGTAAGCACAACAAACAGGTATAAATATCCATGAATACTTGGAACATGGAATGTATGAAGTATGGATCAAGAAAATTGGAAATTGTCAAAAATTAAATGGAATGCATAGACACTGATATACTAAGCATTAGTGAGCTGAAATGTACTGGTATTGGCAATTTTGAATATGACAATAACATGATTTACTATGCTAAGAATGACAAATTTAGGAGGAAAAGTATCACATTCATCATTATAAAGAACATGTCAAGATCTAGCTTGAAGTACATTGCTGTCTGTGATAGGATAATATCCATACGTTAATAAGGAAAACAAGTTAGTACCACTATTATTCAAATTTACACACCAACCACTAAAGTCAGTGATGATGAAACTGATAAATTCTACCAAATTCTTCAATCTGAAATTGACCAAACATGCAATCAAGATATATTGCTAATTACTGGTTATTAGAATGCAAAGCTTAGAAGCAAAGAGGATCAATAGTTGAAAAATATGGCCTTGGTGATATAAATTATGGTGGAGATTGCATGATAGAAGCTTTCAAGACCAATAGCTTCATTATTGCAAATACACTTTTTAAGTAACAGAAAAGACCTTACCTGATGGAACATGCAGAAATCAAATTAACTACATCTATGGATAGAGAAAGTAGAAAAAGCTCCACATCATCAGTCAAAACAAGGCCAGGAGCAGACTGTACAATGGACAGTTAATTTCTCATATGCAAGTTCTGATGGGAACGTGCAATGAGAGCTATCACTGCTGACATAAGATGTAGCTTGTTTCAAATCAGAGAATGCCAGAAAGATGTTGAACTGTGCTCTATTAACTGTGAAAAATATTTCGACTTTGTGTATCATGACAAGCTATGGACAACACTGTAGTGAATATTCCAGAACACTTAATTGTGCTCATGAGGAACCTGTATGTTGACCAATAAATGGTTTAAAACTGGAAAGATGTGTGCCTTTCCTTTCACCATTCTTATTCAGTTTGTATACTGAGTAAATAATCCAAGAAAATAGATTATATGAAGAAGAATGTAGCATCAGGATTGGTGAAAGATTTATTACTAAACTGCAATATGTGGATGATAGAACCTTGTTTGCTGAAAGCAAAGACAATTCAAAATACTTATTAATGAAGATCAAAGACCAAAGATTTCTGTACAGGTTGTACCTCAATGTAAAGAAAACAAAAATCCTCACCACTGGACATGAAGATAAATGGAGAAAAGTTTGAAGTTGTAAAAAAACTTCAGTTTACTTGGATCAACCATCAACATTCATGGAAACATCAGTCAAAAAAATCAAACACCACATTGCATTGTAAAAATCCAGCACAAGATCTCTTTAAAGTGTTAAAGAGCAAAGATTTCAGTTTGAGGACTAAGGCACATTGACCCAAACCATGGTATTTTCAATGAACTCATATGTATATGAAAGTTGGATAATCAACACACAAGACCACAAAATAATTAATAAGTGTTGGAGGAGAAGGACTGGGGAGTGTTTTGTTCTTTTGTGCATAAGGTTGCTATGAGACAGGATTAACTCCCCAGCACCTAATAGCAACAACACTGCTATAGGATGACTATAGATTGTAATCTCCTAGACAATCGGTTTGTTTTTGTTTTATTGTGCATATAAATTTCTTCTTTTCTTCTTCTTCATTTTGCTTCTTCTCTGATTCCTCTTTTTTCTGTCATGCTTATGTTTCCTTTGCATTTATTTTCTTCATATCTTCCCCCCCTTTCTTCCCTCCTCCTCCACTGTCTTTGTCTTTTTAATCTTCTTTAGATTCAAATCCACACCTTCACTTGTTTTTGTTTTTGCATCAATGCCAACAGTCATGAAGATGATACAGTTTCAGACAAAATTAGTACTTTATGTAAAGTCAAGAAGCTCTACTAGCATAGTAGTTATGAATCGGGCTGTGAACTTCAAGGTCAGCAGTTCGAAACTACCAGCTGTTCCATGGGAGAAAGATGAGGCTTTCTGCTCCCGTAAAGATTTACAGCCTCGGAAATCCTGTACAGGGTCGCTATGAGTTGGAACCAACTCCACGGCACATAACAACAACAATACATAAAGTCATTATGAGTTATAATCAACTCAATGGCAACTAATAACTATAACAAATGGTGATCAAATTACCTCAAAGTCTTTGATTAATTTTGTATTGCTTGAGTAGAATTCCATTCCCTTTTTAAGTATTTGCAACATTTTCTTGGACACCAATAATGTTGTTGTTGTTGTTAGCTGTCAACAAGTCCTTTCTGACTCTTAAAAACCCTATGGACAAAAGAAGTAGATACTACCTAGTTCTGCACCGTCCTCCCAGTCACTGTTTGAGGTCATGTTGTAGGCACTGTGTCAATTCATTTTATTGAGCATCTTCCTCTTTTTTGCTGACCCTCTACTTTCCCAATTATGATGTTCTGCCTGAGGAACTGTACCCTCCTGATAACATGTGCAAAGTACAAAATATTGCTGTAATTTTTATTGATTTGTTTGTGATATTCATTGTCATCCTGGAATTATTTTTTTTATCTTTTGATTTAAATATGACAGGAAATAACTTTATGGGTCTTCACATTAAAAAGAGAATTTTGTCCATATATTTGATTTTATTTGGATATAAAATTTTAGAGTTAAAAGGATTCCCTGTAAGAGGTTTCACTCTTGTTGTTAACTACTTTGGGGTCAGTTCCTACTAATAGTGATCCTGTATAGAATTTTCCTCAAGAGTAGCTAGTGGGTTTGAACCACTAATTTGCATTTCAAAATGACTTTGGAATTCAGTGCTTATCCTACAGTGTAATATCAGTACATGGCATGTACTTATTATCATCAAGAAAATATTGTTGTGGTTTGGTGCCATCAAGTCGGTACCAACTCATAGTAATCTTATGCACAACAGAAAGAAGCAATGTTCAGTCCTGAGCCAATCTCACAACAGATGCTACATTTAAGGTCAAAGTTGCTGCCATTGTGCCAATTAATCTCATTGGGGATCTTCCTCTTTTTTGCTAAACCACCACTTTACCAAGTATGATGTTCTTCTACAGGGACTGATCCCTCCTGATAATGAGTCGAAAGAATGAGAAACGAAGTCTTATGATCCTGTATTCCAAGTAGAACATTGCTGTACTTCTTCCAACACAGATTAATTTGTTCTTTTGGCAGTCCATGGTACTTTTAATATTCTCCTCCAACACCATACCTTAAATGCATCAATTATTCTATGGCCTTCTTTATTCACTGTCCAACTTTCACATGCATATGAGGTTATCAAAAATGCCATGGCTTGGATCAGGCACACTTTAGTCCTGAAACTGACATCTTTGCTTTTGAACACTTTAAAGAGGTTTTGTGCAGCAGATTTGTCCAGTGCAATACATCGTTTGATTTCTTGACAGCTGTTTCCATGGTCCAGAGGTGAGAATTTTTGTTTTCTTTATATGGAGGTGAAAACTGTAATAACAGCTATGTTTTTAATCATCATTAGTAAGTATTTTAAGTCCTCTTCATTTTCAGAAAGCAAGGTTGTATCATCTACATATCACAGGTTATTAATGAGTCTTCTTCCAATCTGGAAGCCATGTTCGTTTTCATGTAATCCAGATTCTCTAATTATGTGCTCAGCATACCGATTGAATAAGTATGCTGAAAGTATACATCCCTGTTGCACATCTTTCCTAATTTTAAATCATTCAGTGTTCCCTTGTTACATATGAACAACTGTCTCTTGGTCTACATACACAATTAAGAGTTCTGGAATACTCATTCTCCACAATGTTGTCCGTAGCTTACTATGATCCATAAAATCAAAAGACTTTGCGTAGTCAACAAAGGATAGGTAAACATCTTTGTGGAATTGTCTGACATCAGCAATAATATCCCTCATTCCACATCCTTGTCTGAATTCATCTTGAACCTCTGGTAGTTCCATGTCAATGAACTGTTGTAACTTTTTTTGAACTATCTTTAGCAAAATTTTACTTCCCCGAGATATTAATGATATTATCCTATGATTTTCACAATACATTCTCTTTGGAATGGGAACAAATATGTATCTCTTCCAGTAAGTTGGCCATGTACCTGTTTTCCAAATATCTTGGCATAGATGAGTGACTGCCCCCAGTGCTACATCAGTTTGTTGAAAGATTTCAATTTGTGTTGCATCAAATCCCAATGTCTTGATCTATGGCAATGTCTTCAGTATCATCCACTATTGATCATATGCTACCTCTTGAAATGTTTGACAATCGACCATTTCTTTTTGGTATAGTGACTCTGTGTATTTCTTCCATCTTCTTTAGATATTTTCTGCATTATTCAATATTTTTTTTGGAATTCTACAATATTGTAAATTGAAGTTTGACTTTTTCCTTCAGTTCCCTCAAGTAGAGAAATTCTGAACATGTTTTTCCCTGTTTTTCTTTCTAATTCCAAATCCTTGCACATTCATTATAATTGAGTTTGTCTTCTTGAGCTTTGAAATTTTCTATATGGCTCCTTTAACTCATTTCTTCCAATTTATTTTGCATCTCTATTCTGAAGAGCAAGTTTTGGAGTCTATTCAGGCATCCATTTGGTCTTTTTCCTCTTTCTTATCTTCTTAATGATCTCTTGCTTTCTTCCTGTATGATGTTCTTGATGTCATCCTTAAACTCTTTTGATATTCGGTCATTTGTTTATAATTTGTCAAATCTATTCTTGAAATGATCTCTAAATCCAGGTGGGATATATTCAAGCTCATATTTGGTTCCTGTGGACTTGTTTTAATTTTCTTCAGCTTCAGAGTGAACTTGCATATGAACAATGATGGTCTCTTCCACAATATGTCCTTGGCTTTGTTTTTTGCTGATGATAAGGGACTCTTCCACTATTTTTTTATACATATATAGTCAATTTGATTTCTGTGTATTACATCTGGTGAGGTCCATGTGTGTAGTCAGCTTTTATATTTTTTAAGAAAGGTATTTGCAATGAAGTAATTATTGTTATTTCAAAATTCTATCATTCGATATCTAATATCATTTCTATCACCAAGGCCATATTTTCCAACTACTGATCCTTCCTCTTTGCTCACAACCTTTGCATTCCTATCACCACTAATTATCAATACATCTTGATTACATGTTTTATCAATTTCAGATAGAAGAAGTTGGTAGAATTATTCTATTTCATCCTCACTGGCTTTAGTGGTTGGTGTGTGAATGTGAATAATGGTGGTATTAACTGGTCTTCCCTGTTGGCACATGGATATTGTCCTGTCACACACAGTACTTACCTCATGACTGATCTGGATATTTTCTTTTTGATAATGAATGCAACACCATTCCTCTCAATTTGTCATTCCTGGCGTAGTAAATCATGTGGTTGTCAGATTCAAAATTGCCAATACCAGTCCATTTCAGCTCACTGATGCCTAAGATGTTGATGTTTATTCATTACATTTCATTTTTGACAATTTCAAATTTTCCTAGATTCATACTTTGTACATTCCATGTTCCAATTATCAATGGATGTTTATAGCTGTTTCCCTTCTTTTTGAGTTGTGCCCTATCAGAAAATGAACGTCCCGAGGGCTTTACTCCATTCGAGTCATCATAGTCAACTCTACTTTAAGGAGGCAGCTCTTCCCCAGTCGTATTTTGAGAGCCTTCCAACCTGAGGAACTTGTTTTCTGGCACTATATCTTACAGTGTTTTTCTGCTGTTTATAAGGTTTTCAGTGACTAAATATTCGGAAGTAGTTAGTTACTCCTTCTTCCTAGTCTGTCTTCATCTGGAAGCTCATCTGAAACCTGTCCACCATGGGTGACCCTGCTGGTATTTAAAATACCAGTGGCATAGCTTTCAGAATCATAGCAACTCACAAGACACCACAGTACAACAAAATGACAGACAAGTGGTGGGTTCTGACTCACAGCAACCCTGTATAGGGTTTCTGAGGCTGTAAATCTTTACAGGAGCAGAAAGTCTCATCTTTCCCCCCGTGGAATGGCTAGTAGTTTCGAACTGCTGACCTTGAGGTTAGCAGCCCAGCTCATAACCACTTCACTATCAAAGCAGTTTTTTTTTTTTTGTTTGTTTTTTTTCTTTTTAGGTACCATGGCTTCTTCTTTCATTATTGGGTGCTTTGTAGATGTCACACAAGTCTAGAAATTACAGTTAAATAATTATTTTAAAACTAACCAAGACAACAGTGCTGGTCTAGAGCTCCAAACCAGAAGCAGAAAGGATGGTGGTGGGGTTGGGAGTTGTTCCTCCAGCATCTCCAAAACCTAGAAAACAAGGATCCTAAGCTCCTCCACAAGTCAAATCCTGGGATTGGGCCCCTGGGCTATTCCTCTGGTATCTCTGGCTACATCATTATCCAGGTAAGGTGACCAGCTATGGAAGGGAAGAGACAGCTGAGTCCAGACATGGACAAAAGTAAGTGGGAGGACAGGAAATGGACAGGTACTGTCCAGCTGTAGATAAGAGTGCAGCGAAGGCAGGTTGAGGGTCAGGGGAGGTTGGGAATAGTACTGCAGCAATGCAGGAGTGTAGCCCTAGGGTCCCATCCTGAGTGGCTGGTCAGGGTAGCATCTGTTAAGTCCTCAGTGTAACTCCTGACCGAAGTCTGGGCAGAGGGCTCACATATTGTGGGTCATCTGCCTCATCCACCAGCTTGGACTTGAGGTGCTCCTTGTAGGCCAGGATGTCTCCAGGCCATTTGGTGATTGTCTGCTTTGCACAGATCCAAATTTCCTCTGTTACCTGATGAATGAGTCTGAAATAATGGCTGAGTAGCTTCATGCCACCCTCAAATTCATTGATGGCATCAGCCAATGCATCGATGGTCATGATGTCCAAGTGGTTGGTAGGCTCATCAGGGAAGAACAGGGTGGGATCTGCCAGGCCAGCCAGGCCAGGTATACACAGCACTTCTGCCTGTCGGAGAGGTTCTGGATTGGGCTCACCTGCTGTTTGCCAGTGAGATTATATCACCCAATGATCTTTTTGATTTCTTCCTTCTTCTTGATCTCTGGGTAGCACTTCATCATGTACTCCAAAGGAGAGAGATTTAAATCCAGCTGCTCTTATAAATGTTGACGGTAACGCTCTATCTTGATATGAATGTGTTTTGGGATCATTCTATCTGTCGGTAATAGCTCTCCAGTTAGCAGTTTCAAAAGTGTTGACTTTCCTGCTCCATTGTACCCTACCAGAGCCACTCATATGTCCAGGTCAACACCAAACTCTAGGTTGTTGTAGAAGCAAGGCCCATCTTTTGTATACTTGAAGCTCACATTCTGAACCATATTGAAAGGATTTTGCCACATGGTGGGAAACGAAATGATAGTGTTTTGTCACTAACAACCCGCTCTGTCAGTACTGACACCATCATTTTTGTAGTGTCTTCTCCTTGCTCTGGTCCTGCTGGGCCAGCTTGGCACTGCCATGGCCAAACCTAGCAATGCAGTCTTCATATGAGCAATTTTGACCTGCTCTCAATGAAAACGTTTCATCTGATTCTCCTCCAGCTCTTGTCGTGTCTTCACATACTGATCATAATTACCTGTATAGTAATTCAGTTTCTTGCTGTGTATGTGAATGATGTTGGTACAGACACCATTCAGAAAATCCTGGGAATGAGAGACGAGGACCAGGATACTTAACAGTCTTGAGCTCTTCTTCCAACCACACAAGCATCTAGGTCCAAGTGGTTGGTGGGCTCATCCAGGTGTAGCATGAAGGGCTGAATGAAGAGGGCGCTGGTGAGGACAACTCTCTTCCTTCAGCCCACACTGAAGTCTTTTAGTTTCTTGCGCTGCATAGCAGGTGTGAAGCCCAGTCCATGCAAAATCCCTGAAGCCCTCATCTCTGCCTTGTGAGCATCCAGCTCCTCTAGGTGCTTGTACAACTCCATCAGCTTCTCACACTCAGCATCCTCATGAGCCAGTCGCCCAGTCTATCTTTAGCATGGCCCTCTCTGTGTCCACCTCCATCACACACTTCAAGGATATCTTATCACTGGGGGGCATGTCCCGAGTCAGATGGTAGATGTCGATGTGCTCAGGGATGGGCACCTCCGGCTTTCCAATAGCCACTTTTCTTAAATTTATAACATTCATTTTTCTAATATTTAGGTGTTACATAGATAACAACCTTATGTTTAAAGTTATTTAAGAACTTAAGGTGTAAAATTACTTATTTTTCAAAAGTTATCTAAAATTTATAATGTGTAATTATTTTATTTCCTTTGCATTGAATGTTTTCATTGAATGTTTTCATTGAACAATTGTTCTCTTATTCCTTCCTAATTCTAGCTTAAGTTACTCAGTGGTGGTGGTGGTGTGCCATTGAGTGGGTTCTGACTCATAGTGTCCCTGCATAGGGTTTCTGGAGGCTGTAAATCTTTTTGGGAGCACAAAGCTTTATCTTTCTCCCATGGACTAGCTGGTAGTTTCAAAGTACTGACCTTGAGGCTAGCAGCTCCACTCATATCCACTACGCTACCAGAGATCCTTATAATTTTTTTAAAAAAGATTCCTTGGTGATTGCTTCTAACAATGTTACACTCATAACCTCTCAATTTTATTTATACTTCCAAACTGTGGAAACTTGTGATTTTCCTGTTATTTTAATTATAAAAAAGAGTTCTGATGGGCAAGGAGCCCAGTTTGGTAACCATCAACAAGAATTACTAATTCTTTAGCAGATTTATGCAGATTATCTCATAACTTAGGAAAATCTTTTTATTTAAGCCTTTATTATGACTTGAGTGAAAGTTTACAGGGCAGATCATCAGTTTCAAATTCAACAAATAATATTTTGTTTCATTGCAATGATTACATTACTCTCCGTGTACCTGCAGTTAATAGTGTTTATCTCTACTCCCTTTTGGTACTGTGAGTTAATGCTCTGGACTGTAAGGTTGGCTTGAAATGCAAGATCAGTGGTTCAAGCTCACCAGCCACTTCTCAGAAACTCTATACAGAGTCACTATAAGTAGGCATTGACTTGATGGCACTAACAACAACAACTATAACATATACCACACAGAAAATATATATTTGTTTAAAATGTCCATAGGGCATATTTTGCATGCCAACTTCCTGCCTGAAAGCACACAGCCTTTCTCATTCTGTGGGCCTAGAGGTTTCAGCTGCTCTATTGCTCTATGCCTCTGCCACTATCTCTATTGTCTCCACTTTTCTGGTTAAGATCCCCTGCTCCACTCAGGCTCTTCCCTTTTGAAGGTCCTAGAGTCCTGTGTTCCTGAAATGAAAGATGAACTAATCTCCCCTTTTAGTTACACAGTTCCTACATTCACAGTTGTGACAATCACACTTAGTCTTGATAACAATTACTCACAGTTGAATCATGAACTCCTGTCTCCATCAACTCACATCCCTTTTCACCTGTCCTATCAGTAAGAGAGAGGAAATTTTCAGTGTTGAATCTACCTTATCTTTTTGTTCTGAAACTAAGCACATTCATGAAGGCATTTAAGTCAGTAGCTTCATGCCTTTCTTTTGCTGTTGCTGTTAATTGCCTTCAAGTTGACTCTGACCCATAACAACCCTATGTAGGGTTTCCTAGGAGCCCTTGGTGAGCTTGCACCATTGGCCTTGTACTTCAACTGGCTTGCAGTCCAGCACATTAACTCACAGTGCCACACCAGAACTAGCCCCCACTTTTTGATAATTAGTGACTAAGTTGCCCATCAACCAAGTTACTGACTAGACAAGCTTTATGCTCAATATGAAGAACACTTCCTTTTCAGTTAGAATTTTGACCAACTGCATCTATACGTAAAGGCTCAATTCATCAAATTGTAGCAGTTTATGCTTGCTCCCTTTATCAAACCTCTTTACTTTTATCTTGTTAAATTCTGGTCATTATGCCTTACAAGACAGGTCAAATGGGCAATCTGCAAGCTTGAGAAGTTTTGAATGCCTCCCTCCACTTAAGACCAGTTGACTTTTTTTCATTCTAAACTCTAGTCCTTTCCAAGGTCAGTGTCTGTGATCTTGGGAGTTCACGTCACCCTAAACTTCAACCAGCCAGCACTATCTCTCCTATCTCTTTCCTCAAGGTCAACTGGTGTCAATGGAACATGGCCAAACACAGCCAATGTCTTCTCTGCTGCATTTTACTCACTTCCACTCACAAGTAGACCAGGGCAGTTACAGGTGAGGTTATAAGACTGCTTATGTGTTCTCTTTGAGTTTCAGTCTTAGAAGAGGGTTTAGCCTGATGGGCTGACTTTTCTTGCCTTGATAGCTCCAAGGCAAACAGCTTCCTTGATATTGTAACTGCCAAACAACCTGCTTATTTTTGTTCATCTTTCTTTCAAGAAATATCTCTGTTCCTCCAACCATTCCAGGTTGATCTGCATGTCTTTTCAAGTGGGAATGTCTCACGTCAGAAGGTTCTGTGTAGGACTCGAGATTCCACTTACAGCCCTATACTCCACAAAGACTTAATAATAAGCCAATTTCCTTTGGTAAATCTTTTATACATTGTTGTTGTTAGGTGCCATCCTGTCAGTTCCAACTCAAAGTGACCCTGTTCACACCAGAACAAAACACTGCCTGCTCCTGTACCCTTCTCACAATTGTTACACGTAAGCCCATTGCTGCTGTTATTGTAACCTTATTGGGGATAGTCCTGTTCCATTGTATGACTTATCCTTATAAGAGAGTAAGTGAGAAAGCATTGCTATGAGAGTTCAGGTTCATTCCAAATAAAATATATATTTAAACATGTTTCTGTGATCAATGGATGGTTGCAGATAAGTTCTCTCAGTAATATACTTTTTTTTTAGTCTCATTAGATCAAGGCGTTATGGTGGCATAGTGGTTATGAATTGGGCTGTGAACCACAAGGTCAAAAGTTCAAAACTACTAGCTGTTTCATGGGAGAAAGCTGAGGCTTTCTGCTCCTGTAAAGATTTACAGCCTTGGAAACCCTGTACAGGGTCGCTATGAGTCGGAACCGACTTCATGGTACATAATCACCACCAGTCTCATTAGATTACTTTCAAAAAAAGGCCCAATATTAATAGTGGCTTCCAAGGAAATCTACTGGGCTAGTAAAATTCAAGTTAGAGAGGTCAACTCAGAATGTTTTGATGTGTGTTATTTGGGATTCTTAAGGTGTAATCTTGACAGATTTTCTTCTAGGACTCGGGAAGATGAAAAACGCAATAAGTAAAAAAAAGCCAAGAAAAGTGGAACGCAAGAAATTTTTTCCCCCATAACAATGTGCCTGATCATTTTTCTAGCATACCAATGAATGTTCTATGAAAATTTGCTTAAGAAAACTTACACATCAACCCTAGAACTCAGATTTGTCCCTTCAAACTTCTCTTCCACAAAGTCAAAGAATAGTTAAAAGGAACACAAAATGAATCACTCAACTGTGACAAAACGGAAATTTACCAAGAAAAAAAATGAAAAATCAAAAAAGAATTAAGGTAAGGGTAAAAAGAAAAAAAAAATAAAAAAAGGAAAAAAACAAAAAGGAAAAAACGCAAAAAACAAAAACTTTTCAACCTGAAAACTTAATTAAAAAAAATTAACTGAATCCGGTGCCAAGCAATTTTAAAAACTAACCCTGGATTGGTGGTGGTGGTAAAGGGCAACCAAGCAAGTCCCAACCAAAAGGAACCCGGAAAAGGGTTCCGAAGAACAACCGGGGAACAAGAAACAACAAACTTGGGGGTCAAAACAAACGTACAGTACAGCACACTAAACCACAGCACCATTAGTAATGCCTTTATCATGTTCATGGGCAGAATGGTCAGATGAACTTCACAAGAGTTTCTTGCAGAACATTTTTGATTTGTTCTTTATGGAAAAAAAAAATAGTAGAAAATATTATCAGATAATAGAGAAGAATACAGAGAAGTAACAATTTCCACTAGTATAATAGTATAATAGGGTTATAGATGAATGAAAAACAAATATAGAACAGAGGGATTAGGTTGAAGGTTCTGATATTATATTTATTTGTTTTCATTTGGAGTAGGTTAACTTGGTTGATTTTATAATAAGGTGATTTTATTGTCTGGCTAACTTTTAATATTTCCAAATATCAATCAAAATTATAACTATCTGCCATGATTTTAGGCTTTAGAGAAGACAGAAATTTAGACACAAAATAGATGGACAAACAACACAACTTCTCCTTGTTTTTTTTTAAGTTTTTATTATGAATAGAGTGATTAGTTTACGTGGGGGAACATGAATTTTACACTCATAGTTTCATTGCAATGCTTACAATCTCCTCTGTGCATCATCATTCAACAGTGTTTGCTTCTATTCCCTCTTTTTTTGTTTTGCTGTGTTTTGGTGGGGAAGGTGGAGGGATGTACACAAAAACACTCAGGAATATATAATAATTTAAACAACCAAGAACACATTCTGCAAGCCTGCTCCCAGCCACCAGCACCTGGCTGCCAGGACATAGTCTTTCTTTTTCCAGGAGTCTAGAGTTCTCAGATGCTCTCTCTCTCTATGCTCTCATCTCTGCCTCCATTTCCGGTGTCGCCACTTCTCTGGATAGGGTCTCACATTCTGCTCATGCTCGTCTCTTTTATGGTCCTTGGGTTCTCTGTTTATGGACTATAAAATTAACTACCCCCTCTTTTTGTTACAAAACTTCTACCTTTACAGTTGTGACAGTCATAATTAGTCATGATAACAATTACTCACTATTGAATCTTAAGCATCTTCAATTATCATTTTAAGTTAATTTTGGACATATTAAGTTTTGTCAATTATGGATAAATCTTTTTCCTTGGATGATTTGTTTTGTTGGAGTTTTGAAATGCTACCAAAATAAGACTGTACCTTCTATGAGCATTGATTGTAAATCTAAGCAAAATTTAGTCTTTGACAACTTCAATTTTTTTCTGCATTTACTATAGTGTTATTTATTGGTCCAGTCTTAAGGATTTTGTTTTCTTTACATTAAGGTTCAATGCATAGTGAAGGCTGTAGGCTTTAGTCATCATCAGTTAGTTAATGTTCTGTTTTCTTCCATTAAGCCAGGTTTTTCATCTGCATATTAAATGTTATTAATGAGTCTTCCTCCAATCCTTATGCCATGTTCTCCTTCATATATTCTATCTTCTCAGATTATTTACTCAGCATACAGATCAAATATGTTTTGTGAAAGGATACAACTTAGGTTCATAACTTTAAACCATTTCATATCTCTTTATTTGGTTTAACATTGTGAAGAATTGGTATTCTAGGACACTTAATTTTGCTCACGAAGACCTTATAGATAAACAAAGAGACAGTCATTTGAAAAGAAAAAAGGAAGGAGCACTTAGCATATTTTAAACACACCTCCAACATGTGGGGTCCTGCCAGTATTATCTTCAAATCCCATTTTAAACAAAATTTCTTTCATTTTGTTTCTTACCTACGCCTCATGTGCTATGTTACTTGACTTTTAGATTGTCTTTGAAAAGTGTCATAGCATTTTTCAAGGTCAGAGAGGCTTGATTCACAGGTCTGCCTGATTTCACCCTCAATTGTTATAATATTATTTATTGGAGACAGTATCATAAAAACTCATTTGGAAGTCCACTAGAATAAACTGTATCTTGCTGCGTTAAATTTTAAGCACACTTATCACAGATTAAAGGATTTGAAACATTCAATTAAAAATGAAGCTGCTAGCAAACTGTTCCTCATCTGATTATTCAGTTATTCTTGTTAGTAATCGTATACGTGATCCCTGGATATCCACAGATAAATGTAAAAACCTTCCCTAAAAGCCGAGACTTTAAATTCCAAAAAGGCAAAGTTCCCCCCCCCCCCTCAAAAAAGCTAAAGAGGATAGAGAGAAACTCTGTTAACTGATGGTATGTGGAGGGGATTATAATCAATGTAATGAAACAAGGTATATGAATGTTTGAATGTGAAACCGATGATGTGCCCTGAAAACTTTCACTCAATCCACAATAAAAACCTTAAAAAAAAAAAAAAAAAATGAAGCTGAAACACCATTAGTGGGAAGAAATATAGGACAGTTTTCCCAAGATTATGGGAATTGAGTTAATTTATTGAACTTTGTAGCATTCTTTATTGCTTTTGAGGTTGCCTGACCTTTACAATTTGGATTTATTGGCAGCAAATCTTTTCCACAGACTGTTGGTACATTTACTACCTACTTTCTTATCATCGCTTTTTCCTTACATGACTTTAGCTTCTGTAAACTAATAGTCTTGCATGAATGAATGCATGCTACTAAAATTATTGCTTAATGCCTAACCCTCATTGTTTTTGAAGTAGATTTGTTCTATCACTTGTTGTTGTTTTTAAGTGTCATTGAGTCGATTTTGTCTTAATTTACACTTGTACAGGTGAATTTTTTCGTATATTTTAATTTTAAAAACTTTTCTTTATATATTTTTATTAGTATTTAAATCTGTACTATAAGCTAGAATAATGATACTACCAGTATTAGATTTATCAAAAGCTATATGGGGGTTACTTATAATGCAATTTCTCAGATTCTGCCCATGATTTTACCATATGTATATAGCAGTGGTTGTGTGTCGTCAATTCGGGTCTGATTAAGAGTGACACTGTATAGATTTTCTGAGGCTGTAAATTTTTAAATCTTTGTGAACACAGAAACCCTCATCTTTCTCCAAAGGAGTGGCTTGTGTATTTGAACTGCTGATCTTTCAGTTAGCAGACCAATAACTAACCCACTACACCTACACTATCATGGCTTCTAAGCACACACACAAATATATGTGTGTGTGTGTGTTTATGTGCTATATATATATATATATATATATATATATATGATATATTCTATGGTTGAATTTGTGCATGGTGTATGGTCTAATCAAAGAACAAGTAGATTTTACAATCTCACAAAGTGGTAGCACTGAGTACTTAGCCCTCATGTAACAATCAGTGAAGATTTGAGAACTATTGTAAAGCATGGTGAAAGAACCACGGTTTATGATTAGATATCATAAAGGATGGTGTCTGGGGTCTTAAAGAGTTGTCATAAAACAAGTGGTCATCTGAAGGATCCATCAATCAGCCCATGAATAAGAAAGCACACCTGCTTTAATGTGATTAAAGGATTCTGAATCCATAATTAAAGGAGAGAATGTATTAAAGTTTAAATTCTATAACTTGATTTGTGTTAGGTTTATTTTAAGTTTGATACAAAGAGGGTCTATAGATGTCTTAGGTGGTCTTCCAGGTGTAGTAGAAGGAAATGAGACTCATACAGGTAGACTGGAGAGCATATAAAATTTATAAATTACAGAGAGAAAACCACGGTCCAGCTATACGCAGGAACACAATGGGAATTGCATGCAGGGCCAAGGTAACAGAAAGTACAAATTGAAGGAGAGGACTTATGCATGGCAAAGAAGATGGTTTCTCAGGGTTAGCATATGTTGAAGGTTTTTGGTCAGGTCAAAACATCCTATTGGATTCTTGCTAACCTTGGGTGACTTGGTTACATTAATAGGTTTTGGGTTTTTTTTTTTTTTTTTAAATCATGGTTGAGTGGGATATGGCCAAGAGAGGCAGTAAGAGATTACAACCATTGAATGACTTGTGATAAGATCAGAAACTGGAAGAAAGGACATGACAGAGGAATTATGAATGCTGAGGCAGCAAATTATATGACATATCTTGGTTTTATATCAAGAAGGAACTAGAATTACCATGATTTCACCAATCTTATTATTCTACTAAAACAGATGGATTATTTGAATTCAGGTTATGTTGTTTTCTGTTGAGTCAATTCTAACTCATAGGACCTACAAGACAGAAGAGAACTTCCCATAGAGTTTTGTATGATGTTGTATGTAGGGAGCTGATCATCTACTTTTTTTCTCAGATGGAACTATTATGTAGGTTAAAACTACTGATCTTTGGTTTCCATGTAACCATTGAGTGACATGTCAAATTCTATAATTTAAAAAAGCAATTCCTAAAAATATTCTTTATTTTGAGTTAAGTCTAAATTGTGTTAAACATGCTAAAAGACACAGTATTTATGACAGGAATAAATTTATTTCCAAGTGGTTTGTATAATTAGCATTATAACAATTTAATGAAGATTATTCATTCTAATAAGTTGTGATTTTAAATATTAAATTAGAGTACCAAATGACATATTTCATCTCATATGGAATTACATTTAAGAAATATCATGATTAAAAAAAAATATTGTGACTTTATTCTTTCACATTTGCATGTAAACTCTGCTACAAAGAGTAAAATTATGAGGTAAAACCCAGGCTTCAAGTCAGTTGAATCTATCTCACCCCTTCTGGTAAAAAATGTGCATGTCCAACCCTGGTATTTTGAATATGAATCTACATTTTAGCGAGAAACCCATGTAATCTTGTTAAACATGAGATTCTGATTCTGTATATCTGATGTGGAAATGCAATCTTTCACCAGTAGGTTGATTGGGAATTGATCAGTTGAAAACCCTGAAAAACAAAATAAATCTCTAATAGCATTATTATTACTGCTATTATTATTTTCTTTTCTTCTTCAATTCTGTATTATTTTCCCATTCTATCAAAATTTAAAGCAGATATTCTATCAATCAGGATTACAAATACACTTGAGTGTTGTTGACTAAAGATAAATTGGGTCACTGCTGAATTTTGGAAATGGTCATTTACATATAACATTAAATCACAAAGTACATACAGTCTCTAGCCTGTGAAACAAAAGCATATAGCCCAATGCTATTACTTGTAAGTGTTTTTAAAATAATTAAAAAATCAATGACCCTTCAGCGATTGAATGAGCAGGTCTTTGAATAATATAAATATACTTCATTAGCAATGTGGTCACTACTTCGATTTTAAATGAAGGAAAAAAATATATCCCTTAAAGGACACCAGAAATTGTATTGCATGCAGGAGATTCAGAGGGAATCAGAAATGAAGACAATACCAAATATTGCTTAATGTGATACCCCTACTGGAGACTATTCTTAGGGAAGTAATTGGAGTGAAAATGATTGAGAAAAATATATGTTATTGTTTACTTATTATGGTATATCACCTAAGCATGGCATATCATATAGTCAGAGAAAAATCTTTCTATTCTTATAGGTGGCAGGGAAAAAGATTGAAGTGAAAGTGGAGAGTGGTCAAGATTTTGAAACACAACTCTTCCTTAGCAATGAATGGAAGTGTTTGGTTCTAAGCCATTTTAGTCTAAGTAGGTTTGAAAAAAAAAAAAAAGATAAAAGTAACAAAATATTAGGCAGTTACAGAAAAGTTTGGTATGTGTGAATGTGTGTGTTAAGGTAGTGGCAGTTTTTAAAAAATAAGTTGAAGTTCTGATAATAGTACTTTTTTAGCTTAATTAAATATCTATTGTTAAAATTTTTAAATGAACGTAAATTCCCCCATTGGAAAGATAAGGTGAACTGAAAAAAAATATGAACATAGGAAAGTAAGACAGGTAGAATTATATAAAGTACGTGGAAACCAAATTTGCATAAGAGATAGAACTAAAAAAACCCAGTAAGAATTAAATCAGGATAAGTGGATAGACAAATAAGGTAATTAAATAAAAGAAAGATCTATTAAAAAGTTAGATACAGATATGGGAATTAAAATAAAAATGATGCTGTGTGATTTATATAGGTGGTATAGTTGGATAGGTATAGTTGTTGTTCTTAAGTGCCATCAAGTGAGTTTTGACTCATCGTGACCATGGATAGGGTTTCTGAGGAGCAGCAGGTGAGCTTGAGCCACCAACCTTGTAGTTTAAACTGACTTTAATATGCAGTGCATTAATCCACAGTGCCATACCAAGATGGATAGTTATGAGTATGGGTATGGAATGTTGTACTGTATGTAGAGAGACTGAGTTTCTACAAATATTAGCAGTTCCCTAACACACACATTTCTCTATATATGTATGTAAGTCCTCCTTCTCTGACTAGAAAACTATAGTTTTTATGATTTTATCAATCCTTCCTATAAAGTCACTCTAATTGGAGAGTTAAGTAGATATTATCATTTTAATATTATGTTTTTTTCTAAACATGATTTAGTTTTATAGCAAAAAATCTTTTTGAGACCTCCTTTTACTTCAGTGTTTCTCAAGCTATAGATTATTGGGTTTAACATTGGTGTAATGACCACATTCAGCATTGAAATGAACATGTCTTTAGCTGGGGAGTGGTGACTGGAGGGGCGGATATAAGTAAACAATGCTGTGCCATAGAACAAACCAAGTACAAAGAGGTGAGAAGCACAAGTGGAAAAGGCTTTGCGCTTCCCTTCCACTGACTGGATCTTTAGGATTGTGACTATTATGTAGAAATAAGAGATACCATCAACAAGGAAGTTGCTAACCCCTAAGATGCCTCCTACTACTAAAACAAGCATTTCTGTCACATATGTGGAAGAGCAAGACAGGGCCATTAGTGGGGGGATGTCACAATAAAACTGGTTGACTAGATTAGATTTACAGAAAGATAAGTGGAATATGAACACAGTGTACAGAAGGGAATGCAAAAACCCGGTTGTCCAGGTACCAGCTGTGAGTTGGGCACAGAGCTTATTTGTAATGATAAGGGTGTAATGAAGGGGAAAACATATGGCCACATACCTGTCATAAGCCATGACAGAGAGAAGGAAGGTTTCTGTCCCATCTAGTGCTAGTAGGAAAAAAAGCTGCAAAGCACACCCAACAAAAGAAATGTTTTGCTTCTTGGTCAAGAGGTTATTGAGTATTTTGGGAACAATAGTTGATGGGCGGAAAATATCCAAGAGAGACATAGTTGCTAAAAAATAATACATGGGTGTGTGCAGCCTTTTCTCAGTTGCAATAGCAAGAAGAATGGCTATATTTCCCAACAAGGTGATCTGATAGATAGCAGCAATTACCATGAAGAGAGGGTAGCGTACCTCAGGAAGGTCAGAGAGCCCTATGAGGATGAACTCTGTGAAGGTTGTTAGGTTATAGACATCCATCTCCTGGAGGGAATGGGACCAATGCATATGTAAAGGTGAGTATCAAAACCAAGGAACTCATAGATGAAATATCCTTTAAAAAAATGGTGTGTGATCTGAATAATAATAATATAATACAAGTTGCTAACAAGTCATTCTGGGCTCATGGAGACCATGTATTTATCTGAATAGAACTGCCTTCCATAGGATTTTTGTGGCTGTTAGTTTTAGGAAGGCCTTTCCTCCAGTGCTCCTCAGGGTGTTTCTGAATCATCAATCTTTCTGATTGTAGTTTTGAGCTTAAACTAGTAGGGCCACCCATGGGCTATTGTGACTTTAATTAGAAAAATCAAATATTGAGAATGTTGTTAAAAGCACACCTGTATTTTGGCACTTATTAGGATATTAATCCTTATGTCCTAAATGAGAAGGACCCCTCTTAGTAACTATAGATCCTTTTAACAATTTATCTTCTTACCAAAACCATTGCTATCCCTTCAGCAATATATGACATTGTACAATTCAGGAAAAGCTGATAGGAAACATCTCACTTCCAACAAAACACATACTTTATTCCACCTTGTTTTTTAATCTCAATATGTATACTTCTATGTATTGTCACAATACTAAGTGTCAGGAAAGGAGAAGGTGTGTATTAGTCTATGATATATGAATAGTGCAAGTTGTTAGCAACTATTAGAAACAAGTTGAATGGTAGATAAATAATTGTTGAATGGTGAAATGACTAAATTGTGTATTGCCTACTCAACAAAGTGTTTCTAATATATGGGAATCATTATGATTTCAAAATTATTATAATTAAATGTGACAATAGTATTGTAATTCATTCAAAAGCATACCTTATTAAAATTAAGTTAAACCTACAAAATACAAATGCAACCTGGTAAATAGCTTCTGAATATGATCCAAAGAAACAGACTTGCTTATATATTCAACTGTCTGTCCCTTAACTACTTTTTTGCCTGTGTATCTAAGAAAACATAGGGGAATAGAGGATTTCAAAAAGTAAGTATTCTGTGACTGTTGGTTATTTATTATTGAATAATTTTTTATTTATTTAAAAATATACCTTGCTGTTGTTGTTAAGTGCTGTCAAGCCATCTCAAACTCATAGCAACCCTGTATAGAGTTTCCAAGGTGCAACTCTGTGGTTGGATATGACAGCCTTGTGATTTAAACTGACTTTATGGTCTAGTGCTTATCCTGGTCCTGGTGTGGTGCTGTAGTGTAAGCACTGGCCTGCTAACCACAAGGTCCACAAGCTCGGTGGTTCAAATCCACCAGCTTGTAAACCCATACAAAGGGTAGCTATGAGTTGGAAGCCACTCAATGGGACTTAACAACAGCAGTTTAGAATGACCAGGTTTTGGACTCCTTACAAAAACATTTTAGTTTTCTGAAGCTGCAAATAAGTACTTTTGTGATTTTGTTTAAAAATAAATACCTTCTTTATATTTAATGTGACATAAGAAAATTTGAACGAATAAAGATCATTAGAAAACTAAATGTAAAATCACTCTCTATATCATCCTCTACTTAATGCAAAAAGACAATGGTTTCTTGCCTCAGATAACATGTATAGTACAAATACAGCAAATTATATATAATCATTCTTTACTAAAACAGAAAGATAGTGTTCAGCTCCCCGCCGCCACTTTTCCCCTACAATAGTAAAACTGGAATCCCTGAGGCTACTTGGGAGATGTTACAACCCTTTCCTCTTCTTCACCAGCAATATACTGTACAGGTGAAAAAAAAGAAATTCCTAATGATGATGCTTTTCAGATAATGAAGTTTAGGTAGGAATATTAATATGATAGTGGGAGAAAGATTAGGCTTTCTCCTCCTGCAAAGATTTTTAAAAGCCTCAGAACCCCTCTCCAGGATCATTATAAGTCAGAACCAAATTGAAGGCACTTAACCACAAGAACAACAGCATTAATACCATAAGCACAGAGAGCTTGGATAATAGCATTTGTTCAGAGCAAGGTTCAAATAAACAAAAATATCTACATTGTCAGTTCTCAAATGTTCAAGATTCTATATAGCAATGAAATTTCAATTTGTTTATATATGAACATATATATACACATTGAAAAGGTAATCATAATTTTAAAAATCAATGAAGGTGTTATTCTTATAAGTAATAATGTTTGAAATAGAAAATATTAAATTACACACTGAAGACCTACTTTATTTACACCTTCACTTACAAATTTGACTTTTTCTTTTAAGAAGGTTTATAGGAAACAAATGAATAACCTCCACATAAAAAGAGCTAAGGTGTCTCTACATTAGACTACATGCTCAATCTATTTCTCTAAAAATAAGATATGCTATTTTCCCAAAGTTACCAACTCGGCATGTGCAATACAGAAATTATTCACGTAGGTAGGTATATATCTTACATTTATATTAACAAGCTCCTCCTTTTGAAGCAAATAAAATTTAAATCCCATATATTTATCAATCTAGTTATAATGATAGTTGTCACAGATATCTCAATATGGTGTTAAGGACAGTAACCTTTTTTATGAACCCAAAGGATTTGTAGCTCATATACTATATAATCAAAAACATCATTATGAATTATGATCTTCCCCTTTGCTATCAATGTAGCCATATGAGGACAATAAGGATATCTGTTGAACAATGATTTTTTATTCTCATATGTAGTCAAACATTTACTAACTAGATTAATACACCTACCTAATTATTCTATAAATTCACTCAAATCACCAAGTTATTTTGCTATTTCTATATTTAACCTTCCTACATATTGCCAAAGGCAGAGTCCCACATATGAAACTTGTCTCTGTATCAAATATTAACTTTAAGTTTCCAATATAAAGGGGAAAAGAAAACTACTTAAAGAAATCATCACTGGTAGATTTTAAGACTATCCAAGACTAAAACCTATGTCGTCTATCTGTATCAAGGTAACGATACATTTAAATTTTCTTCGAAAAATAGGCTGTATTTAAATTTACTTAAAAAATAATGCTAAGGAACAAAATCTATAACATTCATAGATTACAAAATTTTAATATCTAGCTAAATAGAGGAAATAAACAAGCAAAAAGTAAACTCTTCACCTGTTTCTTGACATCAGCGTGGTGTGTTTATGTCTTAGGGACACCAATGTGGCCAATTTATGTCTTATGAATTTTCCAATTTCCTAGGAACATAAACCCAAATACTTGGGTCAGAAACATTCATTATCACCCACATCAGACATTTACAAAGGTTTAACACATAGGAGGATGGGCATATGCATTTTTTTAGGAATGAAATTGATTAAAACAAAATTTTATATGTGTATTTGTCCATTCACCAAATATATAAAAAAAATACTCACTTTATTTTAGTGATTTAGTATTTGATTTTCTCTTGTTTTATAAATGTATAAATCTAAACATGATATTAACATCTCTACAAATATCCAATTATTTATTTCAGCTTAGGAAGTCCAGAATGCAATACATAGAATCTTGTTTTGTTTTTATATACAATTTTAGCGATGCGATTACCAACATAAAGTTTCATCAAGCAAAATGATCCAGTCAATAAAAATGCATCAGAAAAGAAAAATGAACTCTACATTTTATATATACTTTCCAATGAAGTTTTCTCTATAACTAGTATTAAATCTACTTTCCTTTGGGAGAAAAGAAGACAATTATGGCACTAAGGGGAATATGTTTCTCTTTTTAAGAATTCTAAATTGCTATCAGCCTAACAACTGTTGTTATTGTTAAGTGCCATAGGGTCAGGTCCAACTCATAGCAACCCTGTATAGGGTTTCCAGGGAGAATCTGGTGAGTTTAAACCACCTAACTTCTCATTCAAACCAACTTTTCAGCCAACACATTAACCCACAGCACCATATCAGGACTTGCCGAGGACCTGCCTTGATACGGATGTTTGGTTCATGAAGTAGGGATATCTGGCAGAGGTAGAAATATAGAAAGACACACCAAGATACAATGAGAGAGACAAAGTTGTTGTTGTTGTTACGTGCCGTCGAGTCGGTTCCGACCCATAGCGACCCTGTACAGGGTTTCCGAGGGTGTAAATC
>NW_006409103.1:102761-107324 GCF_000296735.1 Chrysochloris asiatica
AATGAGTCTTCCTCCAATCCTTAAACCACATTTTTCTTCATAGAAAGCTTCATCTCTCATACTTTGGACATATTGTCAGGAGGGAACAGTTGCTGGAGAAGGATGTTATGCTGGGTAAGATGGAGGGTCAGAGAAAAAGAGGAAGACCCCCAACGAGATTGATCAACCAGTTGGCATCACTGATGGCATCAAGTGTGGCAGCGGTAGTGAGGTTGGCCCAGGATCAGACACTGTTTTGTTCTGCTGTGCATGGGGCCGCTATGAGTCGGTTTTGACTCAATGGCACCTGACAACAACAACACAACAAGCTTGCAATATTTTCATTGTTCTTAGGTGTCATTGAGTCACTTCCAACTCAGAGTGACTCTGTGTACAACAGAGACTAACATTACTGTGATAGTTCAGGCTGTGTCAACTTGACTCTTGCTAGCATTTCCAATGGTTTAGCAGTTGAGATGCAGCTATCCCTGTGATGTGATCTTAGAAGAGATAAAAGTAGAAAAATGTGCAGAGAAGGAGAGGCCTACTACCACCAAGAGAGAAAAGACAGGAGTGGACCGCATCCTTTGGACCTGTGGTCCAGTATTGTGAAGTTCCTAGATCCAAGTTAAGATTAATTCTAGAAGTATGGAGATCTCCAAGGAATATTGGTACTACAGAGGCTGAAAGGAGACATGTACCTTTATCCAGAGACATCAAAGAGAAAACCTTCCCCAAGAGCTGGCAGTATGAATTTGGACTTCTAGCCTCCTAAACTGTAAAATAATACGTCCCTGCTTGTTAAATACATCCACTTGTGGTATTTCTGTTATAGCAGCATTAGATAACTAATTACCAAGTCCTGTGTTGTCATTGATGTTGTTGTTAGGTGCCATTAAGTCATGACCAATTCATAGCAACCCTATGCACAACAGAAAAAAGCACTGTCCAATCTTTTGCCAACCTCACAATCATTGTTAAGCTGGAGCCCATTGCTTTGATCACTGTATTAATACATCTTTTTGCATGGCTTCCCTTTTCCTTAGAACCCTCACTTTACCAAACATGATATCCTTCTCCAGGGTCTGATCCACCATGATACTATATCTGAAGTTTGAAAGACAAAGTTTGGCCATCCTGGTTTCCAAGGAGCATTTTGGCTGTACTTCTTTCAACACAGATTTATTTGTTCTTTTGGTAGTTCGTTGTACTTTTAATATTCTTTTCCAACACCATAACTCAAATGCATCAATTCTTTTGTTGTCTTGCTTATTCACTGTCCAACTTCCACATGAAAATACCACGGTTGGAATCAGGCTCAGCTTAGTCCTCAAACTGACATTTTTGTTCTTCAGTACTTTAAAGAGTTCTTGTGCAGCAGATTTGCTTAATGCAATGTGTTGACCCAGACCTGTGCCAGCCACAAAATCATTGTTATTTTTAAGTCTATTGTTGCAGAAATTGTGGCAATCAACCTCTTTGAATGTCTTCCTATTTTACACTGACCCTCTAATTTTCCATAACCCAAAATTGAACTCACTATCCTCCAGTCAATTCCAACTCATAGTAACCTTCTAGTGCAGAGTAGAACTGCTTCATATAGTTTCCAATTTCATAGTTCAGACCTCTGATCTTTCTGTTAGCAGCCCAATTATAGTTCCTTGAATTTACTTGATATGGATTTTCTATCAAAAATCTTCTTAATTCCCACCAAGACATATGAAGTCAAATATCTGGCTGACTGATTGGAAGAGATACATATTTGTGCTCATTTCAAAGAGAGGTGACAACTGAATGCAGAAATCATCAGACAATATCTTTGATATCTCATGTGAGTAAAGTTTTACTAAAGGTTATACAGAAACGATTGCAAGCGTACATTGATAGGAAACTTCCAGAGGCTCAAGCCGGATTCAGAACAGGACAAGGAACAGGGAATATCATTGCTGATGCCAGATGAATCCTAGCTGAAAGCAGAGAATTCTACATGAGCTATGGACAACATTGCAAAATATGAATACTCCAGAACACTAAATTCTACTCATGAGGAATCTGTATATGGACCAAGAGGCAGTTGTTCAAACACAACATAGGAACACTGAATCGTTTAAAATTAAGAAAGGTGTGCGACAGGGTTGTATTCTTTCACCATACTTATTCAACCTGTATGCTGAGAAAATAATCCGAGAAGCTGGGTTATATGAAGAAAAATGTTACATCCGGTTTGAAGGAAGACTTTTGAATAACTTACAATATGCAGATAATACAATCTTGCTTGCTGAAAGTGAAGAGGAGGTAAAATATTTACTGATGAAGAGCAAAGACCACAGCTTTCAGGATGGATTGCATCTCAATGTAAAGAAAACAAAAATCCTTACCACTGGACCAATAAACACCATTCTTATCAACAGAGAAAAGATTGAAGTTGTCAAGGACTTTACTTTTCTTGGATAACCATCAAACTCATTGAACCAGTAGCCAAGAAATCAAATGATGTATTGCATTTGGCAAATCTGCTGCAAAAAAAGTTTTTAAAAGTATCAAAGTGCAAAGATGTCAGCTTGGGGACTAAGGTGAGGCTGATCCAAGCTATGATATTTTCAATAACCTCACATGCATGCAAAAGCTGGATAGTGAATAAGGAAGCCCATACAAAAATTATTGCATTTGAGTTATGGTGTTGGAGGAGAATATTGAAAGTGCCATAGGCTGCCAAAGAACCAACAGGTCTGTGTTGGAAGATGTGAAGCCAGAGTGCTTCTTGGAGGCCAGGATGGCCCAACATTGTCTCTCATACATATGGAAATATTGTCAGGAGGGACCAGTAACTGGAGAAGGAGATTATGTTTTTTAAAGTGGAGGGTCAGAGAAAAAGAAGAAGACTCCCAGCGAGATGGATTTGCAAAGTGGCCACATCAATGGACTCAAGTGTGGCAACAATTGTGAGGTTAGCACAGGACCGGGCAGTATTTCATTCTGTTGTGCATAAGCTCTCTATGACTCGGTACCGACTTGATGGCATCTAACAACAATAACAACAAAGTGCTGTCTAATTGATTCCAACTCATAACAATCCTGTGTATAGTTTCTGAGCAGCAGCTGATGGATTGGAATTACCAACATTGTGGTACACAGTCCAGTGCTGATCCTACATCACCATACCAGAAGTCTAAAAATGATTAGGCAGCAACACCTGCAAATAAGGTATACAAAACTCTATTTTGGGATTGGTTAGTGTTACCATCCAATAAGTGTAAAAGGAAGCATTTTAAGCTGATAGAAAATATCTAAGGACCGTTAAGAATGAAGAGCATAAGTGAAGCATGGAAAACAGTGACAGCAGCAGAGACAGCAGAGGCGGTGGTATAGAGAGACTGAACAGCTTCAGATTCTTGACTCATGGGCTGTTTAAAGATGAGTGCCTAAGGGCAAGAGACTGACTTGAAGAATGTGCCCTTTGGGCATTTTCAGGCTGGTGAATAGAACTTCTGAGCAGGACAGAAGTCAAGGGACCACATGGCTGAGAAGACGCAGAGAAGAGTGAGGTGTGCCTGTAATATGGCAGACAAGAGGCATTCCTGACTGGAAAACTGCTGTGTCCTGAGCTGTTTGATTCTGAATCATACCCTGTTCTCTACCCCATAATCATGAGTATCATTATGAGTTCTGTGTGACCCTTGTAATGGATTATAAAACCCAAATGTCAATCAGAGAGTGCTGTGGGATGGATGATTAAGAATAGGGTAAAGAAGGTTGTAGGGTGAAAGCATGTCTGATCCCACTTCATAGGAATCAGAGTAGGACTGAATTTGAGTTTGATTATCTTTACCCCTTGTGAAGTCAGACGTGGCCCCACATGGTTTCTATACGAGTGCTTAACCACTGTACTCTCAGGTATCTTTTTGTTGTTGTTAAGTATATACACTATATACAAAACAAGGGAAAACTACCAGATCCTGTGCAATACTTATTTTCTATTAATATTATAATTACTATTTCAATAGTTTTATCACTTACAAGCAAATATCAAGATGACAAATGCATTCTGTCTTGATATTGTTTCATTAAATTTACATATACAGCATTCTTTGATTAAAAATTATAACTATTTTTTTCTTTCTTTAAAGTTAGATTAGAAATAAAATACATAACGATAGCTTCCCCTTCTTGTTTTTTTTTTTTTTTTTTTTTTAATTCCAGCAATCTAACTTGCTTTGAAATAGGTTTAAATTAAATTATATTTTTAAAGAGAAATTATACATTCGCAAACTTAGATTTTCACTGCCTTTCCTGTTCTTGTTATTAGGTTCTGCCAAGTTTACCTAATGATAGTGAACTTATATACACAATAGAAAGATTCCTAGTCCTGTGCCATCCTCATGTTTGCTATTATGCCTAAACCCATTGCTTCTGCCATTTCACCAATCCATCTTTTGAGGGTCTTTCTTTTTTTCTGTTTGTTGTTGTTGTTGTCAGGTGCCATCAAGTCGGAACCGACTCATAGCGACCCCATGCACAGCAGAACGAAACAATGTCCGATCCTGGGCCAACCTCACAACCGCTGCCACACTTGACGCCATCAAT
>NW_006409103.1:108834-111161 GCF_000296735.1 Chrysochloris asiatica
CAATAATTTCCCCAGTGAATCTTTCAATAACGAAAGTCGAGGCTTGAATTTTTTCTTCAGTTCCCCCAGCTTGAGAAATACTGACCGTGTTCTTCTGTTATCCTTCACTATACCAAACATGATCTATTTCTCCTGGGAATGATCACTACTGATAGTATGTCTGAAGTATAAGAGACACAAAGTCTACCTATCCTGGCTTCTAAGGAGCATTCCTACTCTACTTCTTTCAGCACAGATTTGTTCTTCTGTCAGTCCACATTATTTTCAATATTCTGCTCCAACACCGCACTAATGCATAAATTCTTCTATGGTCTTCCTTATGCTGCAAAGTCAAATTTTCAGATACATATGTGGCTATTAAAAATACCATGGCTTGTATCAGGCACTCTTATCCATCAGATTGATATATTTGCTCTTGAACACCTTGAAGAGATCTCTGCAGATGATTTACCTAATGCAATCCATCTTTTGATTTCTTTACTATTATTACCATGAGTGTTGATTTTGGTCCAAGCAAAAAAAAGAAAAAAAGGTCATTGAAAACTTCAGCCTTTTTTCTGTTTATCATGATGTTATTTATTGGTTCATTTGTGATGATTTTTGTTTTGTTTACCTTGTGAAGAAATCCATACTAAAAGCTGTGGCTTTTTCTCTTTCTCTGTAAGTATTTCAAGTCCTCTTCATTTCCAGAAAGCGATATTGTATTCTTTGCATATCACAGGTTGTTATTGAGTCTTCCTCCAATCCTTATGCCATATTCTTCTTCATATAATCCAACTTCTCAAATTATTTCCTTAAAATATAGAATGAATAAGTATGGTGAAAGAATTCATCCCTGATACACACCTTTCCTGACTATTCAGTGTCTCCTTTTTCTATTCAAATGACTGCCTCTTGGTCTATATACAGGTTCATCATAAAACTGATGAAGTGTTCTGGAATATCCAATTTTCACAAACTTATCTATAGTTTGTCATGGTCTACACTGTTGAAAGCCTTTATATACTAAAAAATTTACAAGTCAAAATCTTACGGGTATTCTATGTTTGAAACCAAGATCCATTTGATGTCAGTAATGGTACTCCTATTTCCAAGTCCTCTTCTGAATCTAGATTGAATTTCTGGTAGTAACCTGTCAATGTACTATTGTAGAGGTTTACAAATTATCTTCTGCACAATTTTACTTACATTTGACTTTAATGATGCTGTTCAATGTTTGCCACACTCCTTTGGGTCACCTTTCTTTGGGATGGTTATCTTCCAAACAGTTGGTCAGGTAGCTGTTTTCCAAATTTTTTGGCATAGATCAGTGAGTGCCTGCAGTGCTGCATCTGTTTGTTGAAAGATTTAAATTAGTATTCTGCCAATTTCTGTAGCCTTCTTCTTTGCCAATACCTTCAGTACAGCTTGGACTTCTTCCTGGTTGTATGTAAACTCTTAAATATGGTTTGACACTAATCATTTCTTTTTGGTGTATGATCTTCTTTTGATGCTTTCAGCATCATTCAATGTTTTGATGATATAAACCTTCTACATTTAAAGTTAAGGTTTGATTTTTTTTTCTTTCTTCTTTTAGTTATTTCAGCCTCAGAAATGCAAGCATATTCTTTTCTTTTGGTGTGCTAACTTCAGGTTTTTGTACATTTCATTATAATACTTGAGTTTCTCCTTTGAAGTTCTGTTTGGCTCTTTTATTTCCTCATTTCTCTCCTTCATTTTAGCATCTCCATGATGTAGAGCATTCTTCAGAGTTTATTCTGACATCTAGTTTGGTCCTTTTCTTCTTTCTCTCTTTATAATGATGTTTTATTTTCTTCCTGTATTATATTCTTGATGTCATCCCATAACTTTTCTGGTCATCAATCATTACTGTCTAATGCATCAAATCTATTCTTGAGATAGTCTCTAAATCCAGGTATGATATTTTCAACATCATGTTACATTTCTCAGGGAATTGTTTTAATTTCCTTCATTTTCAGTCTGAACTTGCATATGAGCAATCGCTGATCTGTTGTACAGTTGTTCCAAGGTCTTATTTAAGCTGATATGGAGCTTTTTCATCATCTCTTCCCATAGATGTAGTTAATTGTTCTATAAATATTTAGTCTCCAAACTCTATATGGGTTTATTGTGGGTCAGAATCTACCTGATGGAAGTGGGTGGGTGGAATAGTGGACTAACCTTTGGACTTTTAACTGCAAGATTGATTGTTCAAGTCCCTAAGTCACTCTTGTACCAAAAGGAAATGGTTAATGTTCAACCATTTCAAGAGATACCATATGAACAAGAGCCAATGATACTCAGAGAGGAAGTCCAAAGTGCATTGA
>NW_006409103.1:112546-116658 GCF_000296735.1 Chrysochloris asiatica
GGCAGCGGTGGTGAGGTTGGTCCAGGATCGAGCATTGTTTCGTTCTGCTGTGCATGGGGTCGCTATGAGTCGGTTCCGACTCGATGGCACCTGACAACAACAACAACAACAAGTCACTCTGGAGGATGAAGATGAAGCTGTCAGTGCCCGTAAAGATTTATAGTTTCAAAAACCCAAAAGAGAAATCCTACTTTGTTCTATAGGGTCGGTATGAGTTGAAATCAACTCACTGGCAATGGATTTTTTTTATGCTTATATATGTACAAGTGTAAGTAAAAAAGCATTGCTATTGCCCAGCTGATATGAAGTGAGGGGAGACACACAAAAACACCCAAAATTGTAGATAGTACCAATTCATGATTCCCAATATTCACTTCCATCACACATGTATGCCCATTTTACAAAAGGCACAGGAACCAAACTCATAAACCTTTAAAAAACATTAAGTCCAATCTTTTCTTCTCTACTCTTGGACTAATCCCATTTATATGCCTATGGGCTTTGGGTAGACTGTAGGGTCTCACCCTTTATAAACCATCTTTTTCAACCAGCCTGACATTGCTCCTGGCAATTCAAGAAGGTGCATTTCTTTCCTCATCTGTAGCATTTTATCTCTTACATTCATTTCAGTTATTACAGGTAACAAACCCCAAAATAACCATCCAAAAATTAAAAGTCTCATTTCCCATGCTCCTTGGTTCTTTCTGTTTCAAAGCTTCATAGTTCTATTATGTTCCTTTTGGGCAAACCCCCATCCAAGACCACATTAGTCTGCTGGTGAGTGGGAGAGGGGAAAAGGCAGCAATGAAGAAATGGGTTGAGTTTGACCACATTCTATAGACTTCCATCAACCCTGAAATGAAAGAGAGGAGAGGAAGGACTGGTTGGTCCAAAGTGTGGTAAGACATGAGGACGACTGAGCCCATGGACAAAGACAAAGCCACAGAGGGCTAGAGCTGAGAGTGAAACATCCAGCTGATATGAAGTGAGGAGACATGCACAATAACACCCGAACTTGTAGGTAATATCCCTTTGACCTAGCTTTGGTAGCTTGATGATCAGAAGTTGACTAGAGGATGATAAAACAAAAGAAAAACATTTTTGATAAAAGAAACTTGTAAATTGCTACAATTTGATGAACTCAACCTATACTTATGGATGTAGTAGCTGAAAATACCAACTGACAGGGAAGGAGTCTTCACATCAAGAATCAATCTTATCCTCTCTGTATATAGATTGATGGAGATGGACAACTTACACATTGGCTACCTAAAATGGGAGGGGTTTGGGGATAAAAGCACAGAGTGACTGGTTTACAAAATTTCAAGAGGGAATTTAGTTTCAGACTGTGTACAAGAAGGTAGAGTCCCCGCTGAATAATTTTCATCTTGTCTAGATGGTTCTGCTGAAAGGAAATGGGTATAAGATTCTTATGATTCAATAGTATGTAATTTTTATCATGACTAATTTCTACTGTCACAACCTTAAAGGTAGAAGTTCTATAACAAAAAGTGGGGAGTATTTAATTTTACAGTCCAGTAATAGAGGACCCTAGGACCATCAAGGAAGAAGAGCATGAGGTGAATGTGGGATCCTATACAGAGAAGAAGTGACACCAGAGATGAAGGCAGAGATGATGACATGGAGAATCAGAGCAGCTGAGGACTCTAGACCCATGGAAAGGAAATGCTGTGTGCTGACGTCCAGGAAGCAGGTTTGCAGTATGTGTCCTTGGTTATTTAGAAGATTATATAACCCTGAATGTTTTTGTGTACACACACACACACCCAAAAAAAGAGGGAATAGAAGCAAATACTGTTAATGCATGGAGAAGATAGTAATTATTGCTATGAAACAATGAGTGTAAAACCCATGTTCTCCCATGTAAACTATCGCTGAATTCACACACATTAACTCAAACATTTAAAAAACAAAACAAAACCCGGAAATAGAAACAAGCAAATATTGGTAAATGATAATGGATGGGGGGGATTGTAATCATTGCAATGAAACAAAATATGATAGGATGAGTTCAATACCAATGTTCTACCAGGAATTGAATGAATAAAAATTGAAATCTTTAAGTAAGTGAGGCGGCACAGGAGGCACTCACTCATCTCTGCCAAGAAATTTGGAAGACGACTATCTGGCCGACTGATTGGAAGAGATCAGTATTTGTGCCCATTCCAAAGAGATGTGACCCAACGGAATGCAGAAATCATAGGACAATCTCTTTGATATGCCGTGTGAGTAAAATCTTATTAAAGGTGATATAGAAATGGCTGCAAGCATACATTGATAGAGAACTTCCAGAGGTTCAAATTGGATTCAGAAGAGGCCGTGGTAGGAGGGATATCATGACTTATGTCCAATGGATCTTGTCTGAGAGCAGAAAATCTCAGAAAAATGTTTACCTGTGCTTTATTGACTACACAAAGGCTTTCAATTGTGTGGCTCATGACAAGCTATGGACAACATTGTGAAGTATGAGTATTCTGAAACACTTAATTGTGTTCATGAGGAATCTGTACCTGGACCAAAAGGCAGTTATTCAAACAGAACATGGCAACACTGAATGGTTAAAATTAAGAAAGGTGTGCGACAATGTTGTATTCTTTCACCATGTTTATTCAACCTGTATGCTGAGCTAATTATCCAAGAAGCTGGGTTCTATGAAGAAAAACATGGCATCAGGATTGAAAGAAGGCTCATTAACAACCTGTGATATACAAATGATGCAACCTTGCTTGCTTAAAGTGAAGTGGATTTAAAACATTTACTGATGATTCCATCTCAATGTATGGATTCCATCTCAATGTATGGATTCCATCTCAATGTAAAGAAAACAATAATCCTCACCACTGGACCAATAAACAACATTCTTATCAACAGAGAAAAGATTGAAGTTGTCAAGGACTTCATTCTTCTTGGCTCAACTATGAACACTCATGGAATCAGCAGTCAAGAAATCAAATAGCATATTGCATTAGGCAAATCTGCTGCACAGGACCTTCTTAAAGTGTTGAAGAGCAAAGATGTCAGCTTGAAGACTAAGGTGCGCTTGACCCAAGCCTTGGTTCTTTCAATAATCTCATATGCATGTAAAATCTGGACAGCAAATAAGGAAGACTGTAGAAGAATTGATGCATTTTAGTTAAGGAGTTTGAGGAGACTATATTGAAAGTGCCATGGGCTGCCAAAAGACCAACAGATCCATGGTGCAAGAAGTGAAGCAAGAGTGCTCCGTCGAGGCCAGGATGGTCAAGCTTCATCTCTCATACTTTGGACATGTTGTCAGGAGGGAACAATCGTGGGAGAAGGATATCATGCTTGGTAAGGTGGAGCATCAGAGAAGAATAGGAAGACTCCCAACAAGATAGATTGTCCAAGTGGCAGCATCAATGTACTCAAGCGTGGCAACAATAGTGAGGTTGGCTGAGGATAGGGCAGTGTTTTGTTCTGCTGTGCAAAAGGTCGCTATGAGTCGGTAAAGACTCGAAGACACCTAACAACAACAACAACCATGTAAACTATCACTCAATCCACAATATAAGCTTTATGAAAAATAAAACAAAAACAAACCCTTATGCGTCTATGAATATGGACCCATTACAGAAGCAGTGAATCCTTCTTCTGACACCAAATACAAAAAACATGTGGGGACCATGTCTGACTTCTTTTGGCTTCACAAGAGAGAAGGAATCAAACTCAAAATCAGTCCATGGTCAATTCTTTTTTTAGTATTTTATTGTGAATTATATGATAGTTTACATAGGAGAACATTAGTTTTACATTCATTCTATCATAAATCATTTCATTGCCATGGTTACAATCCCCTCCATGCATCATCAACCAACCAAAGTGTATACCTTGTAAGCCTGCCCTCTATTCTATCTCCCACCCCCCACCCCCCCGGCCCCAGTTTCCAGTTTTCAGCACACAGTCACTCTCTCTCTCTGGATCTTAAGTCCCCACCCAGCTGCTCCATCGCTCTATGTCATCATCTCTGCCTCCATCTCAGGCATCACTGCTTCTCTGGGTAGGGTCCCGCTCTCGGCTCTTCTCCGTTGATGGTCCTAGGGACCTCCACTCCTAGACTGGAAAGTTAATCA
>NW_006409103.1:118373-135348 GCF_000296735.1 Chrysochloris asiatica
AAACACTATATTGCTTTCCAGAGAGGTTGGACCATTTTGCAGTCCCACCAGCAATGCAGGAGTGTCCCAGTCTCTCCACATCCCCACCAGCATTTATTGTCCTCTATATTTCTGATCTTTGCTGTTATTGTTGGTGTGAGATGCTATCTCATTGTTGTTTTGATTTGCATCTCTCTAATGGTTAGAGATCGTGAACTTTTCTTCATATGTTTGTTGGCTGCCCAGATCTCTTCCTTAGTGAAGTGTCTGTTCATGTCCTGTGCCCACTTTTTAATTGGGTTATTTTTTCTTTTCTTGTAGAGGTGTTGTAGTTTCCTGTATATTTTAGAAATGAGTCCTTTGTCTGATGTGTCATTGCAAAAGACTTTTTCCCATTCTGTGGGTTTCCTTTTTACTCTTCTGGTGAAGTCTTTTGATGCACAAAAGTTTTTAATTTTTAGTATATCCCACTCATCTATTTTATCTACTTTTGTTTGTGTCATGGTCTATTCTTATGAAGTGGAGATGAGACATGCCTACAACCCTACAACCTTCTTAATCTATTCTGACATCAACCATCTCTCCCACAGAGCTCTCTCCTTCACATCTGGGTTCAACAATCCATTGCAATAACCACACAGAACTGATAACATTATTCACAATTATGGCGTTTATTAAGGGTGTGAACAGGGTGCCATTCAGGATCAGAAAAACTCTAGACTCAGAAGTTTTTCAGTCAGTAATGCTTCTGTCTGCCATATTGTAGGCACACCTCACTCTTGTCTTTGACTTCTCAGTCATGAGGTCTCTTGGCCTCTGTACTTCTTGGGTAAGTGTTACAAAGCTCTTTTAATCAGTCTGTAAATGCCCAAAGGCACATTCTGTAAGCCAATCTCTTACTCTTAGGCACTCAGTTTTACTCAGTCCAAGGGCCTAGGGCTCACAGCTGTTTGGTATCCCCATGCTACTGTCTCTGCAGTCATTTCTGCTGTTTCTGATTTTCTAGGTAAGGATTTAATGCTCCACTCATATGCCTCCTGATAAAATGCTAAAGTATTAGAGACAAATTCTGATCATTCTGGCTTTAGGGAGTATTCTGACTGTATTTCTTGCAACATATATTTGTTCATTCTTCTGGCAGGCTATGGTACTTTCAATATTCTTCTCCAGCACCATAGCCCAAATGAATCAATTTTTCTATGGTCTCCCTTATTTATTGTCCAACATTCACATGCATATGAGGCAGTTCAAAATACCGTGGCTTGTATATTTAGTTCTTAGTCTTCTAACTGGTATCTTTGCTATGGAAAAATTTAAAGAGGTCTTATGTAGCAGATTTGCCTAATGAAATGTGTCTTTTGATTTCTTGACTGCTGCTTTCATGAGAGTTGTTTGTGGATCCAAGCAACATGAAACGACAACTTCAGTTTTCACTTCATTCACCATGATGTTCTTTACTGATCCACTTGCCAGGACTTTTATTTTCTTTGCACTGAGGTACAATCTATAGGGTAGACTGTGATCTTTGATCCTCATCAGTAAGTATTTTAAGTGCTTTTCTGTTTCTGCAAGCATGGTTACATCATCTGCATATCTCAAGTTGTTAATGAGTCTTCCTTCCATCCTGATGCCATGTTCTTCTTCGTATAATCCAGTTTTTAGGATTATATTGTAGTTGTTCAGCATACAGATTGAATAACTATAGTGAAAGTATACAGTACTGGAACACATCTTCCTGGATATTAGACTATTCAATATCTGTTTGTTTAGTACTAATGGCTACTTTTTGGTCTATGTATAGGTTTCTTATGAGCACAAGTGTTTTGGAATACCCATTCTTTGCAATGTTATTCCTAATTTGTCATGATCAATACAGTCAAAACCCTTTACATAGTTCGTAAAGTACAAGTAAATAACTTTCTTGTATCATCTGCTTGCAGCCAAGATTCATCTGATATCAGCCATGATATTCCTAGATCTACCTGCTTTTCTGAATCAAGCTTGAGACTGGCAGGTTCCTGTTGAGGTACTGTTGTAGCAATGTTATATTTTTCTTCAGAAAAATTTTACTTGATCCTGAACAAATATAGATCTCTTACAATCAGCTGGCCAGGTAGATAATATCCCAATTCCTTGGCATAGATGACTAAACACTTTCAGTGCTGTTTAGTTTGTTGAAAGAGTTCAGTTTATATTCCATTCATTCCTGTAGCCTTGTTTATTTTGTTAATATCTTCAGTGCTGCTGAGACTTCTTCTTTAATTTCCATTAGTTCTTTATCATATACCACCTCTTGAAATGATTGAAAATCACCTTTTCTCTTTGGTACAACTTTTTTTGATACCAACTTTTTTTGTCTTGATTGTGTCTGTTATTTACCGAGGTTTTTTGTAAGCAATCTGGAACTCCAATTTGTGAGGATAAAGTCCATTTGTGAGAGCAAACACAGCATGCATAACTTGTGAACACGTAAATTTCTAATTAACCTTGTGCTGCTCTGTTATCTCATATTTCTCTCTGTGTGTGTAAAAAATCTTGCCTTCTTGGTGTCTGTGTTTTCACAGTTTCTTCTTGAAGTAAAAGTCTGTGAGATATTTTGGGATCGCCGTACCATTGATAAAAATTTAGATGATAATGACAAATTTATGGTTTGTAATTCATTTTAGGGATACAGTTCCAGTCACATGGAGCAAGCCACTGGCTAGTTGACTCAGGAAAACAATAGTCTTGCCTACATGACTCCCAGTAAAGATGAACTGAATAGTGCCAGGAAGTGATGCTAGACTGCAGTCTTCTCATATGCTAACTGAAAGGGTTTTTTTTGTTGTAATTTAACAGCTTCTAAAGCACATCCTCAGTAATATAATACCTAGGCATTTTGTGCAGTTTAACCATATGGGTTCCTCCATTCTTGTCACCACCAACTGGCTTTGTTATAGTAGCAAGAACCTTCTTTTTCTTTTCAACCGTCGATTTGTTGTTGTTGTTGTTACGTGCTGTGGAGTTGGTTCAGACTCATAGAGACTTTGTACAGGGTTTCTGAGGCTGTAAATCTTTATGGAAGCAGAAAGCCTCATCTTTCCCCACAGAACAGCTAGCTGGTAGTTTCAAACTGCTGATCTTCAGGTTCTCAGCCCAATTTGTAACACTATGCTATCTGAGCTCCTTGATTTAGTGACTGAATATTTCCCCTTGAACCTGGCCTTTCTGGAATACATAGCCTTACTGGAATACCTGCCAATTACAATGACTAGGACAATATTTGTCTGCAGTGTGATGTCCCTTTCTTGTTTTATTGTTTTGTTTTTTCTTTTGTCTTTGAGGTTAGCCTTCTTAGCTTTTCCATTGGCATCTACTTTTTTTGACTACAGGCTTCTTCTCTTTGGTAGCCAACTCCTCCACCTTTCGTGTGACATTTTGAAAGATGAGAAAGATGCTTTATTTTGGGTTTTTTGTTTGTTTGTTTGTTTGTTTGTTTTTGGATGCTTTGTGTATCATTCAATATATTACTCATCGAATACTTCAATATTGAAAGTTTAGGCTTGAATTTTTCTTCAGCTCTTTCAGCTTGAGAAATGCTGAGTGTGTTTTTTCCTTTCATTTATGACTTCCTGGTTGCTGTACATTTCTTTATAATACTTGATTTTGTCTTTTTTAGCTGCCATTTCATATTTTTTGTTCAGAGCTTTAACATCCTCATTTTTTCCATTTATGTTAACATCTTTACACTGGAGAATAAATTTCAAAGTCTCTTCTGACATCCATTTTGGTCTTATTTTTATTTTTTTTTATTTTTGTGGGCTTGCTTAATAACCTTTTGCTTTCTTCTTGTATGATGTTCTTAATGTCAACTCACATTTCTTTTGGTCTGTAGTCATTAGTGTCTAATGCATTAAATCACTTCTTAGATGGCCTTTAAAAGTTCAAATTCATTTTTAGCTTCCAGGAACTTTAAAATTGTATCTTCTGCTTCAGCCTGAATGAGCATATAAACAATTGATAGTCTATTTCACTGTCAGTCCCTGGCCTTGTTTTAACCAATGATACTGTGTTTTTCCATGATTTGCCCCCACAAATGTAAACAATTTTATTCCTGTGAAATCCATCTGGTAAGATCCATGTGTATAAGCATATTTTATGTTGTTTAACAAATGTACTTGCTATGAACAAATCAATGGTCTTACAAAGTTCTACTATGAGTGGTGGGGAGCACTCATTAAGTGGGTTCAATAATCAAGTTTTCAGTGGGCTGCTCAGCACTTAGCCTCCAGTGCTACTTGAGTTCATATAGCTCAATAAAAACTATTTTATAACCCAATTAGGTATAGAAGGAGCCCTGGTGACACATTAGATTAAGCATTGGATTAACTACCAGTTCAGTGGTTCAAACCCAAAAGCTGCCCAAGGAGATAAATATGAGACTGTCTTCTCCAATACAGATTATAGTCTTAGAAGCCTAAGCACCAGTTCTACTACATTTAGTATGGTCACTATGAGTTGTAACTGAATCAATAGCTGAGGGTTTTGTATTATGTGTAGATGTTTCAAAGAATATTGAAAAGGTATATTCAATTTGGAAAAATAAGTAAAAGTTTAAAAGAAAACAGAATAATTAACAAGTTTTTAAAATTCTGTTTTGTGGTTACCTCAAAAATTTTAGTTAGTTTACTAGTATTAAATTGATTAATAATCATTATGACTTCAAGTTCATATGCTTTTGCTTTTCAGAGAAAAGATATGTGTATTTAAGTCTGCTAAATAGTTCATTCAATTTGTTTTCCATTTAAAGAATTATGAGATATGTACCAGGAACACAATGTTTAGATGATTTGTTAAGATGAAAGTTATTTGGTATAGTCAAAGTTTTATCACTTTCACTAAAGTTCTATAGTTGAATTTGAGATTTGGGGTAGGATTATTAATGTTTAAATAGCATAAATGAAGGAGCTAGCTTTCTTGTCAATAAAGTTACAAGATTTTTTTTTAAATTATTGAATTGAAGATGTAATTCATTTTGGGTTAATCTAGTTTTCAGGACAAGATTGGACTGGGTTCATGAAGCTGTAAAAAAAAACGGATGCCCAGATGTTATCTCACAGTAGATTGCTATAAATCCCTGACAGCTTCAAACTTTGTGGGAAGTCACAAAAGATTTCTACCTTATAGGTTCATAATTTTAGTTATTTTAATTATTGACTTGTTCACAACTTTATTTCTTTTAAATCTAGCAGCATAAAAGTCACTAATTTTGATTGGCAATATTACTATACAATATTAACTATAAGCTTAATTCAGATGTTCGGAAACATGATTGTTTGGTATTATAGCTGAAACTGTTTAAAATCAAGGTTAACTATTGTGCTGAAGTACTTTATTGTACTTTTCAATCGTTCTGTAATTAATGTCTATCAGGGTTGTTTTTTACTAAAAATATTATTTTTAGTTAATTTTGGACATATTGAGCTTTGTCAATTATGGATAAGCCTGTTTCTTGGCTGTTTTAATTTGTTGGAATTTTTGAAATGCTACTCAAATAGGACTGCACCTTCTATGAACATGGATTGTGAATCCAAGCAAAATTCAGACTTTGAAAACTTCAATTTTTTTTTTCTGTATTGATTATGATGTTATTTATTGGTCCAGTTATGAGGATTTTGTTTTCTTTGCATTGTGGTTCAATGCATACTGAAGGTTGTAGGCTGTAATCATCATCAGTTATTTAAAGTCCTGTTTGCTTCAACTAATCCAATTTTTTCATCTGCATATTAAGTGCTATTTATGAGTCTTCCTCTAATTCTTATGCCATGTTATCCTTCATAAAATCTATCTTCTCAGAATACATTTTGTGAAAGTATGAAACTTTGGTGCATACATTTCCTGATTTTAAACCATTTCAAATACCATTGTTTGGTTTGACATTGTAAAGAATAGATATTCAAGTACATTTAATTGTGCTCATGAGGAACCTATACATAGACCAAGAGGTTGTCATTTGAAAAGAAAAAGTGAAAGAACTCTTAGAGTATTTTTAAAAAACCTCCAACATGAGGGGTCCTACCAGTATTATCTTAAAATCATATTGTTTGGTGACCAAGATGTCATGTCTTACATTACTTGGCTTTAGATTGTCTTTGTAAAGTATCATGACATTTTTTATAGGTGAGAGAAGATTGATTCACAGGTCTGCCTGATTTCACCCTCAAATATTATACTGCTACTTATTGGAGAAACTAGCATAAAGACTCATTTGGAAATCCACTAGAATAAACTGAATTTCGTTGTGTTCAATTTTAAGCACACTTGTCACAGATTAAAGGATTTGAAACACTTTAATTATATTAATGCATATAGGTTAATTTTTTAACCAACAAACTTTTTAAAATATATTTTTCATTAGTATTTATATCTGTTGTATAGGCTAGATTAATGATACTACCATTATTAGATTTATCAAAAGCTGTATGGGGGTTACATATAATGTAATTTCTCAGATGCTACCCAAAAAGATAACCATATATATATATGGCAGTGGTTCTGTGTCATCAATTGAGTTCTGATTAATAGTAGCACTGTATAGGATTTCTGATCATATATATATATTCTTCTATGGTTGAATTTGAACAAGGTGTAAGGTCTAATCAAGGAACAATAAGTTCTCACAATCTCACAAATTAGAGGCATTGAGTACTTAACCCTCATGAAGCAATCAATGAAGATTTGGATACTACTGTAAAGCATGGTGAAAGAACCATAGTCTATGGTTGGATATCAGAAAGGATGGACTCTGGGATTCTTAAAGAGATGCCCTGAAGCAAGTCGGTATCTGAAGGAGCCATCAATCAGTCCATGAAGAAGAAAGCACACTTACCTAAGTGTGATCAAAAGATTTTGAAATCATAATCAGAGGAGAGAATATATTAAAGCTTAGATTCAATAACTTGGTTTGGGTTAGATTTAAGTTTGATCCAAAGAAGGTCTATAGATGTCTTGGGTGGTCTTCCAGGTGTAGCAGAAGAAAGTGAGACTCATGCAGTTAGACCAAAGAGCAAATAAAATTTATAAATTACAGAGAGGAAACCATGGTCCAGCTATATGCAGGACTACAAAGGGGATTGTATACAGGATCAAGATAACAAAAAGTTCAAATTGTAGGAGAGGACTTATGAATAGCAAAGAAGACGGTTTCTCAGGGTCAGCATATGCTGAACATTTATTAGCCAGTTCAAAATGTCCTTTTGGATTCTTGCTAACATTGGGTGACTTGGTTACAGTAATAGGTTTTGGACTTTTTTTTTTTTTTTTGAAATCATGGTTGAGTGAGATATGGTCAGGAGAGGCAGTAAGAGACTAGAACCATTGAATGACTTGTGATAGGATTGTTGTTGTTGTTTTTGTTGTTATGTGCCTTGGATTAGGTTCCGATTCATTGCAACCCTGTACAAGGTTTCTGAGGCTATAAATCTGTACTGGAGCAGAAAGCCTTATCTTTTTCCCATGTAATAGCTGGTAGTTTCAAACTGCTGACTTTAAGGTTCGAAGCCCGATTGGTTACTACTATGCTACCAGAGCTGTGATAGGATAGGCGTGGTCATATCAGAAACTGGATGAAAGGACATGGAGGAGGAATTATGAATGCTCAGGCAGCAAATTACATAAGACATAACTTGGTTTTAGATCATGAAGGAACTAGAATTACCATGAATGAGTTAATCAATCTTGCTACCCTACAAAACCAAATTGAATATTTGAATTCAAGTTATGTTGTTTTCTGTTGAATCAATTCTAACTCATAGGATCTACAAGACAGAAGAGAACTTACCATAAAGTTTTGTATGATGTTGTCTGTAGGGACCAGATCACCTGAGTTGGGTTTTTTTTCACATGGAGCAATTATGTAGGTTAAAATCACTGATCTCTTGTTTTACATATAATCATTTAGTGACATGTCACATTCTATATTTTTTAAAAGCAATTTCTAATAATATTCTTTATTTTGACCCAAAGCTAATATTGTGGTAAACACCCTAAAAGACACATCATTTATGAGAGGAATAAATTTATTTTCAAGTGGTTTGTGTAATTAACATTATAACAATTTAATGAAGATTATTCATTTGAATAAGTTGTCTAATTTAAATATTAAAGTACCAAATGACATATTCTATCTTATGTGGAATTACATTGAACAAATTTCATGTGTTTTTTTTTTTTAATATTGTGAATTTATTATTTCACATTCACATTTTAGCTCTGCTACAAAGAGTAAAATGATGGGGTGAAATCAGGGTTACTAGTTAGTTGATTCCAGCTTATTCCTTCTGATAAAAATATGTATTTCCACCCTAGATATACTGAATATGATACATTTTTACAAGAAGCCAAGGTGATCTTGTTAAAAGTTAGATTCTGATTCTGTATGTCTGATGTGGAAAACCAATTTTTCATCAGTGGGTTGATTGGGAATTAATCACTTGAAAGCTCTGAAAAACAAAATAAACCTCTAATAGCATTATTATTACTACCATTATTCTTTTCTTTTCTTCTTCAATTTTGTGTGGATTTTCCCATTCTATCAAAATTTAACTCAGGTAATTCCATCAGTCATGATTACAAATACACTTGAGTGTTGTTGACTAAAGATCAATTGGGTCACTGCTGAATTTTGGAAAAGGTCATTTACCTATAACAGTACATCCCAAAGAACACACAGTCCCTGGCCTGTGAAACAAAAGCATATAGCACAATGCTTTCACTTGTTAACATTTTAAAAATACCTTAAAAAAATAAGTTAAAGATGAATGACAATCTGGAGACTTAGAGAACAGATCTTTTTTAGAATATAAGTATACTTTATTAGCGTTGTGATCACTTGTTCAGCCATAAAGGAAGGAAAAGAATATATAGTTTAATGTGGCCAGAAATGGTATTGAATGCCAGAGTTTCAGAGAGAATCAGAAATGAAAAATGCCTTATATTGCTATATGTGATACCTAGACTGGAGACTATTCTTTCACAAGTAATTGGAGTGAAAATTATAAGGGAAAATGATTGAGAAAAATATATGTTATTGTTTACCTATAATGGTGAATCATATAAGCTTTAGCCAGAGGATGTATTTCTATTGCTATTAATGGCAAGAGAAAAGACTGGATTGAGAATGGAGAGTGATCCTGATTTATAAACTACAACTCTTCATTAGCAATGAATGGAAGTGGTTAGCTCTAAGATATTTTAATTTAAGTAGCTTGGAAAAAAATATAGAAGTAACAAAAATACAGGGCAATTTCAGAAAAGATTGGTGTATGTGAGTATGTGTGTGAACGTAACGGTAGGGGATTTTTTGTGTGTTTTTTTTTTAACATGTTGAGGTTCTTATGATAGTAATTTATTAACTAAATTAAATATCTGTTGTTGCAAATGTTGTAAATTCTCCCATTGGAAAGACAAGTGGAACTTACAATGGATATGATCCTAGGAAAGGGAGAGAGGTAGAATTATATAAAATACGTGGAAACCAAAGTTGAGCAAGAGACAGAGCTAAAAGAACCCAGTAAGAATGAAATCAGGATAAGTGGGTAAACAAATAAGGTAATTAAGGAAAAGAAAGTTGTATTACAAAGTTAGATATAGGTGTTGGAATAGTGCTGTGGGCTAATGTGTCAGACTGCAAAGTTGTTTGAACTGCAACGTCAGTGGTTCAAGCTCACCAGCTGCTCCTTGGAAACCCTATACAGGTTTGCTATGGGTCAGAATCAACTCGACGGCACTGAACAACAACTACAACAACATGTGTGATTGATATAGGTGGTTAGTTCTATATAAGTATAGTTATTGTTGCTAAGTCCTGTCGAGTCATTTTCAACTCATGGTGACCCTGGGTAGGGTTTCTGAGGAGCAACGGGTGAGCTTGAACCCCAACAGTGTGGTTAAAACCGATCTTACAGCCCAGTGCATTTACCCACAACACCATACTAGGATGGATCGTTATGGGTATGAATATGGGAATAGAATGTGGTACTTAACATACACTCAGTTTCTACAAATATTAGCAGTTCCCTAAAGTGTGTGTGTTTATACATTTCTACACATATGTAGGTATGTTCTCCCTATTTGACTAGAAAATTACTATTTTTATGACTTTTCCAATCCTTCCTATAAATGCAATCCATTTGCTGAGTTAAGTCGACATTGTCATCTTAATATTATGTTTATTTTAAACATGTTTTAGGTTTATGCATAAAATCTTTTTGAGACCTCCTTTTACTTCAGTGTTTCTCAAGCTATAGATAATGGGGTTTAACATTGGGGTAATGACCACATTCAGCATTGAAATGAACCTGTCTTTAGCTCTGGAGTGGTAGCTGGAAGGGCGGACATAATTAAACAATGCTGTACCATAGAACAAACCAACTACTAGGAGGTGAGAAGCACAAGTGGAAAAGGCTTTGCGCTTCCCATCCACTGACTGGATCTTTAGGATCGTAGATATTATGTAGAAATAAGAGATACCAGTAATAATGAAGGTGCTGATCCCTGAGATGCCTCCAAGGACTAAGGCAAGTATTTCTGACACATATGTGGAAGAGCAAGACAGGGCCACTAGTGGGGGGATATCACAATAATATTGGTGGACTCGATTAGATTTACAGAAAGATAGGCGGAATGTGATCACGGTGTGCAAAAGAGAGTGCAAAAACCCGAATGTCCAGGTACCAGTTGTGAGCTGGACACAGAGCTTCTTTGTCATGATAAGGGTGTAATGAAGGGGGAAACATATGGCCACATACCGGTCATAAGCCATGACAGAGAGAAGGAAGACTTCTGTCCCTGCCAGTGCTACTAAAAAAAAAAGCTGCAAAGCACACCCAACAAAAGAAATGTTCTGCTTATTGGTCAAGAAGTTATTGAGTATCTTTGGAACAGTAATTGATGGGTAGGAAATGTCCAAAAGGGACAGGTTTGCCAAAAAATAATACATGGGTGTGTGCAGCTTTTTCTCAGTTGCAATAGCAAGAAGAATAGCACAATTTCCCAACAAGGTGATCTGATAGATAGCAGTAAGCGCAATGAAGAGAAGGTAGCGAACCTTAGGAAGGTCAGAGATCCCTATGAGGATGAAGTCCGTGAAGGCTGTTAGGTTATAGACATCCATCTCCTGGAGGGAATGGAACCAACGCATATGTTCAGGTTAATATAAAAATTAAGAAGCTCAGTGATAAAACATTCTTAAAAATATGGTGTGTGATTTAAATTAAGATAATATAGTACAAGTTGCTATTAAATAATTCTGGATTTATGGGACCACATATTTATCATTCTTCTTGGATCAACTATCAACACTCTCAGAAGCAGCAGTCAAGAGATCAAACAACATATTGCATTAGGCAAATCTGCTCACAAGACCTTTTTAAAGTGTTGAAGAGCAAAGATGTCAGCTTGAGGACTAAGGTGTTCCTGACCCAAGCCATGGTATTTTAAATAACCTCATATGCATGCAAAAGCTGGACAGTGAATAAGGAAGACCATAGAAGAATCGATGCCTTTGAAATAGGTGTTGGAGGAGACTATTGAAAGTGCCATGGGCTGCCAAAAGAACCAATAGATCCATTTTGGAAGAAGTGCAGCAAGAGTGCTGGTTGGAAGCCAGTATGGCCAAACTTCTGTCTCTCATACTGTGGACAAATTGTTGGATTGATTAAGTGGAAGCATCGATGGACTCAAGTGTGGCAACAGTAGTGACGTTGGCCCAGGACCAGGCTGTGTTTCGTTCTGCTGTGCATAAGGTCGCTATTAGTCAGTGCCAACTCGATGGCACCTAACAACAATGACATATTTCTCTGAATAGAACTGCCTTGCATAGGATTTTTGTGGCTGTTAGCTTTAGGAAGGTTGTTCTTCCAATGTTCCTCAGGGTATTTCTGAATTATCAATATTTCTGATTTTAATTTTGAGCTTAAGCAAGTAGAGCCACCCTGGAACTCTTATGATTTTAATTTGATATATTAAATATTGGAAACTTGATAAAAGCATCCTTTGTATTTGCACACTTATTGAAACATTAATCCTTATGTCCTAAATGAAAAAAGTCCCATCTTAGTAACTAGAGAACCATTTAAAATATTGCATTCCAACCAAAACCATTGCTATCCCTTCAGCAATATATGGGATTTTGCAATTCAACGAAAGCTGATAGTAAACATCTCACTGTCAGTAAAATACATTACTCTATTTTACCTTGTTTTTTTTATCTCAATGTATATACTTCTACATAGTGTGTCACAATACTAAGTGCCAGGAAAGTAGAAGGTGTGTATTATTCCATGATATAAAAATAGTACAAGTCATTAGCAACTGTTAGACACAAGTTGAATGGTAGATAAATATTGAATGATGAAATGACTGAATTGTATATTGCCCACTCAACAAGTGTTTCTAATAGGAGTGCATAAATTTGGCAATGCTTATAAATCTCAAAATTATTATAATTTAATATGAAAATAATATTATTTCCTCAAAAAGATACCTAATTAAAATAAATTTTAACCTATAAAATATAAAAGCAAACTGATTAATAGCTTATGATATGATCCAAGGAAGAAACTGACATGCTTATATATTCAACTCGCCCTTAAAATTTACTTTTTTGCCTGTGTATTTAAGAAAACTTAGGAAAATAGAGGATTTCAAAAATTAAGTATTCTATGACTGTTGATTATTTATTTTTGATTAATTTTAAAATTCTTTTAAAATATACATTACTGCCATGATTAAGTGTCGGCGAGTTGGTTCCAACCCATAGCAACCCTGTATAGAATTTTCAAGGAGGAGCTGCTGAGTTTGAACCATTAACCATGTGATTCAAACTGAACTTATGGTCTAGAGCTTATGGTCATCCTGGTTTGGTGATAGTATAAGAACTAAACTTCTAACCACAAGGTCCACAAGCTCAAAAGTTCAAATCCAAGAGCCTGGAAACCATACACAGAGTAGCTATGAGTCAGAACTTACTCTATGGTGATTAACAACAACAGCAGTTTATAATGACTATGTTTTGGACTCCTTACAAAGGGACTTTAATTTTCTGAAGCTGCAAATGAGTACTTCTCTGATTTTGTTTAAAAATAAATATTTTCTTTATATTTAATGTAATAAGAGAAAATTTGAATACATAAAGATGATTAGAAAACGAAATGCAAAATAACTCTCTATGTCACCCTCTACTTAATGGAAAAGACAATGATTTATTGACTCAGATAACATGTATAGTATAAATAAAGAAAATTATATATAATCATATCTTAACTCAAACTGAAAGACAGTGTTCTGCTACCACAATTTTCCACCTGCAATAGTTAAAAATGGAATCCCAGCAGCTACTTGGGAGATGGTACTACTCTTTCCTCTTCTATACCAGAGATTTACTCCACAGGCTGAAAAAAGAAATTCCTAATGATGATGCATTTCAGTCAATGAATTTTAGGCAAGAATCTTAACATTAAAGTGGGAGAAAGATGAGGCTTTCTCCTCCTGCAAAGATTTTTAAAGCCTCCAAAACCCTTATAGGGTCATATTGAGTCAGAACAGACTTGAAGTCATGTGACAACAACATTAATATCATTAGCACAAAGTGCTTGGATAATAGCATTTGTTCAAAGCAAGGTTACCATAATTAAAAAAAAAATTATGTTGTCAATTCTCAAATGTTCTACAGAGCAATAAAGTTTCAGCTTGTCTATATATTAATACTTAGAAAAGGTAATCATAATTTTACATATAAATGAAGGTACTATTATAAAAAGAAATATTTTTTGAGACAGAAAATATTAAATTCCATATTGAAGACCTATTTTACTTTACGCCTTCACTTACTGATTTGGCTTTTTTTTTTTTTTTTTCCTTTTAAGGTTTGTAGGAAACAAACCAATAACCTCCAGATAAAAAGACCTAAGGTGTCTCTACATTAGGCTATATGCTCAACATATTTCCTCTAAAAATAAGATATGCTATTTTCTAAAAATTTTCATCTTGGCATATGCAATGCAGAAATGATTCATGTGGATAAGTATATATATATGACATTTATATTACCAAGCTCCTCCTTTTGAAACAAATAAGTTTAAAACCCATATATTTATCAATCTAGGTATAAAGATAGCTGTCACAATTATCTTCATATGGTGTTTAGGACAGTAACCTTTTTTATTAACCCAGGGGATCTGTGACTCATATACTTAGAATCAGAAACATTATTCGCTATCAATGTAGGCATATGAGGACAATAAAAATACTTGTTGAACTAGTAATTTTTACTGTCATACATAGTCAGACATTTACTGACTTAGATTAAGGGACCTAATTACTCTAGAGATTGTCTCAAAACACAAGGTTATTTTACTATTTCTATTTGTTTTCCTCTTACATATTACTAAAGCCTAGTACCACCTATGAAACTTTTCTCTGTATCAAATATTAACTTAAAGTTTCCAGTATAAAACAGGTAAAGGAAATTAGTTAAAGTAGATTTTCAGAATATAATCTATGTAGTCTACCAGTATCAAGGAAATAATACATTTAAATTATCTTAGAAAAATAGAAGGTGATTGGATTTTCTTTAAAAATAATGCTAAGATGTATACTCTATAACTTTAATAAATTACACATTTTTAATAGCTAACTAATAGAGAAAGCAAACAAAAATCTAAAAGTAATCTCTTTACCTGATTTTTAACATCAGTGTGGTCTATTTAGTCTTATAAATATTCCAATTTTCTAGGAACTTAACCCAAGTACTTGGATCCAAAACATTCATTATTACCTGCAACAGATATTTGCAAAGGTTTAACACACAGGAAGATGGGCATGCACATTTTTTTAGGATGAAATAGATCAAGCAATTTTTATATGTGTATTTGTCCATTCACAAAATATCAAAAATACTCACTTCATTTTACTGATTTAATATTGAATTTTCTCTAGTTTCATAAATGTGTAAATCTGCGTATGATATTAACATCTCTACATATATCCAATTATTTATTTCAGCTCAGAAAGTCCAGGATACAATACATAGTTTCTTGTTTCATTTTTGCATATAATTTCAGAGATTCCATTAGCAATATAAAGTTTCACCAAGAAAAATGATCCAGTCAATGTAAGAGCATCAAAAAAGAAAATCAACTCCACGTTTTATGTAGAGTTCACAATGATATTTCCTCTATAACTAGTATTAAATCTACTTTCCTTAGGGAAAAAAGAAAACAATTAGTACACTAAGGGGAATATGCTTCTCTTTTTGAGAAAATTAAATTATTATCAACCTAAGAATTGTTGTTGTTGTTTAATGCCATTGAATTTGTTCCGACTTATAGCAACCATGTATAGGGTTTCCAAGGAGCAGCTGGTGAGCTTGAATCTCTGACTTCTCATTCAAACTAACATTGCAATCTAGAACATTAATCTGCAGCGCCACATCAGGATTCCAACCTCACATTAGGCACTTATTTTATAGTTAATGAATTAAAAATCAATTTAACAAAAATTAAACTATAGAGATTGGTAATGGTCTGTTGTTTTATTTAAGTGCTTCAAGTTGGTTGGATTCATAGTGACACTGTATAGGGTTTCCAAGGCTCTGAATTTTTGCAAGAGAAGAAAGTTTTATCTTTCTCCTGTTAAACCTGTGGTTCAAAGTCCAAGGGTTACCCTTTGAAGCCAATAGGGTCCTGACAATGGTCTAGGCTAAATTAAAACAAATGTTTTACCAAGAAATGCATTGTCATACAAAACTAAAGACATAATTGATATTATTATGTTATTTTTCTATATTCAGAGTAATCATTACAAGGTACTGTGGGTTAATGTGTTAGACTGCAAAGTCAGTTTGAACTGCAAGGTTGGTGGTTCCAGCTTCCCAGTAACTCCTTGGAAATCCTCTGGAGGGTCGCTATAGGTTGGAACAGACTCGACGGCATTTAACAACATTTAACAACAACACATTTTGACTTTCAGGGTAGACTGGTAAACCTTCACAGCATTTTCATGTATTATCATTCACTTTTATACTGCTAAAACTATCCAACAGGAAAGTGAAGCATTGGGTTGTTACAACTCTTATCTAGTAGAATTGAAGCTTCAATTTCACCCTGTAACTAATAACTCAATTTTTAGCAGTACATTGATTTTCTATGACATTTTATATTTTAATCAAAATCCTATATGTATAATATAGTGTTTATTTTAAGAGTTTACATGTTCACATTATTATTTCTAGTTAAAAAAGAACATTATTATTTCTAGTTAAAAATAACATTATTATTTCTAGTTAAAATATAATCAAATATCTTAATGTATGCTTTGTTTCATACTTTGTTCCTCCAACCATTCCAGGTTGATCTGCTTGTCTTTTCAAGTGGGAATGTCTCATGTCAGAAGGTTCTGTGTAGGACTCAAGATTCCACTTACAGCCCTATACTCCACAAAGACTTAATACTAAGCCAATTTCCTTTGGTAAATCTTTTATACATTGTTGTTAGGTGCCATCCTGTCAGCTCCAACTCAAAGTGACCCTGTTCACACCAGAATAAAACACTGCCTGCTCCTGTACCCTTCTCACAATTGTTACATGTGAGCCCATTGCTGCTGTTATTGTGCCCTTATTGGGGATAGTCCTGTTCCATTGTATGACTTATCCTTATAAGAGAGTATAAGGTTCATTCCAATGCTATGAGAGTTCAGGTTCATTCCAAATAAAATGTATATTTAAACATGTTTCTGTGATCAATGGATGGTTGCAGATAAGTTCTCTCAGTAATATACTATTTTTTAATCTCATTAGATTAAGGAGTTCTGGTGGCATAGTGGTTACGAATTAGTTTGCAAACCACGAGGTCAGCCGTTCACCACTACCAGCTGTTCTGTGGGAGAAAGATGAGGCTTTCTGCTCCCATAAAGATTTACAGCCTTGGAAACCCTGTACAGGGTCGCTATGAGTCGGAAC
>NW_006409103.1:137108-146482 GCF_000296735.1 Chrysochloris asiatica
GCCGCTCCGCGGGAGAAAGATGAGGCTTTCTACTCCCATAAAGATTTACACCCTCGGAAACCCTGTACAGGGTCGCTATGGGTCGGAACTGACTCGATGGCACTTAACAACAACGTTGTGAACTGGGCTGTGAACCGCAAGGTCAGCAATTCAAAACTACCAGCTGTTCTGAGGGAGAAAGATGAGGTGTTCTGCTCCCCTAAAGATTTTCACCCTCAGAAATCCTATACAGGGTCGCTATGAGTCGGAACTGACACCATGGAACATAACAACAACAACAACATCATTGAATCTTAAGAATCTTCAATTATCATTTTAAGTTAATTTTGGATGTATTGAGTTTTGTCAGTCATGGATAAGTCTTTTTTCTTGGCTGATTTGTTTTGTTGAAATTTTGAAATGCTACCAAAATAGGACTGCACCTTCTATGAGCATTGATTGTGAATCTAAGCAAAATTAAGTCTTTGACAACTTCATTTTTTTCTGTACTTATTATGGTGTTATTTATTGGTCCAGTCATAAGGATTTTGTTTACTTTACATTGAGGTTCAATGCATACTGAAGGCTGTAGGCTTTAATCATCATCAGTTAGTTAACGTCCTGTTTGCTTCCATTAAGCCAGGTTTTACATCTGCATATAAAATGCTACTTATGAGTCTTCCTCCAATCCTTATGCCATGTTCTCCTTCATATAATCTATCTTCTCAGATTATTTACTCAGCATACAGATCAAATACATTTTGTGAAAGGATACAAGTTATGTTCATACCTTACCTGACTTTAAACCATTTCATGTCCCTTTATTCCATTTAACATTGTGAAGAATTGGTATTCTAAAACACTTAATTGTGCTCATGAAGCTCTTGTACATAAACAAAGAGGCAGTCATTTGAAAAGGAAAAAGGAAGGAGCACTTAACATATTTTAGACACACCTCCAACATGAGTGGTCCTGCCAGTATTATGTTAAAATCATATTTAAACAAAATTTCTTTCATTTTGTTTCATGAAACTTGACTTTTAGATTGTCTTTGTAAAGTGTCATAGCATTTTTAATAGGTGAGAGAGGCTTGATTCACAGGTCTGCCTGATTTCACCCTCAAATGTCATAATACTATTTATTGGAGATGATATAATAAAAACTCATTTGGAAATCCAGTAGAATAAACTGTGTCTTGCTGTGTTAAATTTTAAGCACACTTGACACAGATTAAAGGAAATGAAACATTCAATTAAAAATGAAGCTGATTGTGAGGACTGGAAATGTAAAGGTGGATATTTTATAGCAAGGAGGGGAATGATTAACCTTTCAGTCTAGGAGTGGAGGGCCCTGGGACCATCACTGGAGAAGAGCAGAGATCCAGACCCCACCCAGAGAAGCAGTGAGGCCTGAGATGGAGACAGAGAGGATGACATGAAGAGATGGAGTGGCCGAGAACTTGAGATCCAGAGAGGAAAAGGGGCTGTGTGCTGAGGACCGGGGGTGGGTCGGGGTGGGGTGGGGCTTGCAGGGTATACCCTTTGATTGTGTGATGATGCATGGACAGGATGGTAACTATGGCAATGAAACAATGTATGATAGAATGAATGTAAAACTAATGTTCCCCCATGTAAACTATCACACACACACACACACAAAAATGAAGCTGAAACACCCTTAATGGGAAGAAATATAGCACAGTTTTCCCAAGGTTATGGATTTTTAAGTTTATTTATTGAATGTTGTAGCATTCTTTATTGCTTTTGAGATTGCCTGCCATTTACAATTGGGATGTATTGACTGAGAATCTTTTCCACAGAGACTATTGGTACATTTACTATCTACTTTCTAATCCAGTGCTTTTTTCTTACATGACTTAGGTTCTGTAAACTAATAGTCTTGCATGAATGAATGCATGCTACTAAAATTATTGCTTTATGGCTAACCCTCATTGCTTTCAAAGTAGTTTTGTTTTATCACTTGTTGTTTTTAAGTGTCATCTAGTCAATTTTGTGTTAAGTTAACTCGTACACGTGGATTTTTTCATATATTTTAACCAAAAAAACTTTCCTTTATATATTTTTCATTAATATTTAAATCTGTATTATGTTGTTGTTGTTGTTGTTGTTAGGTGCCATCAAGTCAATACCAACCGATAGCAACCTTATGCACAGCAGAATGAAACACTGCCTGATTCTGGGCCAACCTCACTACTGTTGCCACAGTTGAGTCCATTGATGTTGCCATTTGGTCAATCCATCTCATTGGCAATCTTCTTCTTTTTCTCTGACACTCCACCTATCCAGACATGACTGCTCCCTCCTGACAATATGTCCAAAGTATGAGAGACGAAGTTTGGCTATCTTTGCCTCTAAGGAGCATTCTGGCTGCACTTCTTCCATAATGGATCTATTGGTTCTTTTGGCAGCCCATGACATTTTCAATATTCTCCTCCAACACCATAACTCAAAGGCATCAATTCTTCTATGGTCTTCCTTATTCACTGTCCAGCTTTTGCACACATATGAGCTTATTGAAAACCCCATGTCCTTGGGTCAGCTGGTACTATAGGCTAGAATAATGATACTACCATTATTAGATTTATCAAAAGCTATATGGGGGTAACTTATAATGCAATTTCTCAGATTTTGCCCATGATATTAACCATATGTATATGGCAGTGGTTGTGTGTCATCAATTAGGGTTTGATTAAGAGTGGCACTGCATAGGTTTTCTGAGCCTCTAAATTTTTAAATCTTTGTGGAAGCAGAAAGCCTCATCTTTCTCCCAAGAAGTGGCTGGTGTATTCGTACTGCTGATCTTTCAGTTAGCAGACCAATACCTAACCCACTAAACCTACACTATCAGGGCTTCTAAACACACACATAGACACACATATGTGGGTCTGTGTGTATTTATATGCAAGATATACATCTATATATATGCTATATATATATATACATGCTACATAAATGTATATACAAGATATACATCTATATATATGCTATATATACAAGCTGTATTCTATGGTTGAATTTGAGGAAGATGTAAGGTCTAATCAAAGGACAAGTAGATCTTACAATCTCACAAAATAGTAACACTGAGTATTTAACCTTCATCAATCAGTGAAAATTTAGGACCTATTTTAAAGCATGGTAAAAGAACCACAGTTTATGGTTGGATATCAGAAAGGATGGAGACTGGGTTCTTAAAGAGTTGTCAAAAAACAAGCGGTCATCTGAAGGAGCCATCAATTAACCTATGAAGAAAAAAACACACCCACCTTAATGTGATCAAAGGATTTTGAATCTCTAATCAGAAGAGATAATGTATTAAACCTTAAATTCTTTAACTTGATTTGTGCTAGGTTTATTTTAAATTTGATCCAAAGAGGGTCTATAGATGTCTTGTGTGGTCCTCCAGGTATAGCAGAAGGAAATGAGACTCATACAGTTAAACCAGAGAGAATATAAAATTATTAAATTACAGACAGGAAACCACAGTCTGGGTATACTCAGGATCACAAAGGAGATTGCATGCAGGGTCAAGATAACAGAAAGTCCAGGAGAGGATTTACATATGGCAAAGAAGATGGTTTCTCAGGATTAGCATATGCTGAAGGTTTATTGGTAAGGTGAAAATGTCCTATTGGATTTTTGCTAACATTGGGTGACTTGTTTATATTAATAGGTTTGGGTTTTTTTTTTTTGTTTTTTGTTTTTTTTAAATCATGTTAGACTGGGATATGGCCAGGAGAGCCAGTAAGAGACTAGAACCATTGACTGACTTGTTGTAAGATAAAAGTGGTCATATCAGAAACTGGATGAAAGGACACTGAGGAAGAATTATGAATGCTGAAGCAGCAAATTACATAAGACATACCTTGGTTTTATTTCAAGAAGGAATTAGAATTACCATGATTTAATCAATCTTATTATCCTACAAAAACAAATGGATTCTTTGAATTCAGGTTATGTTGTTTCTGTTGAGTCAATTCTAACTCATAGGATCTACAAGATAGAAGAGAACTTAACATAGAGTTTTTTATGATGTTGTATGTAGGGAGTTGATCACCTGCTTTTTTCTCTGATGGAGCTATTATGTAGGTTAAAAACACCGATCCTTTGGTTTCCACGTAACCTTTGAGGGATCTGTCAAATTCTGTATTTTTTAAAAGCAATTTCTAAAGATATTGTTTATTTTCAGTCAAGGCCTAAATTGTGGTAAACATTCCAAAAGACACATTATGATATGAATAAATTTATTTCCAAAAGGTTTGTGTAATTAACATTATAAAAATTTAATGATGATTATTCATTTGAATAAGTTGTGACATTTAAATATTAAATTAGAATATCAAATGACATATTCCATCTTATCTGGAAATACACTGAACAAGTTTCATGATTTTTTAAAAAAATATTGTGACTTTATTCTTTCACATTAACATTTATACTCTGCTACGAAGAGTAAAATGATGAGGTAAAACCCAGACTTCAAGTTAGTTGAATTCAGCTCAAGCTTTCTGGTAAAAATTTGCATTTCCACTCCAGGTATTCTGAATATGAATCTACATTTTAACAAGAAACCCAGGTGATCTTATTAAATGTTAGATTCTGCTTCTGTGTATCTGATGTGGACATGCAATCTTTCACCAGTTGGTTGGTTGGGAACTAATCAGTTGAAAGGCCCAAAAAACAAAATAAATCTCTAATAGCATTATTATTACTTCTATTATTACTTTCTTTTCTTCTTCAATTCTGTATGATTTTCCCATTCTATCAAAATTTAAAGCAGATATTCTATCTATCATGATTACAAATACACTTGAGTGTTGTTGACTAAAGATAAATTGAGTCACTTGCTGAATTTTGGAAGTGGTTATTTATATATAACATTAAATCACAAAGTGCATACAGTCTCTAGTCTGTGAAACAAAAGCATATAGCCCAATGCTATTACTTGTAAGCATTTTAAAAATAATTAAAAGATCAATGCCCGTCCATAGTTGACCGAGCAGTTACTTGAATAATATAAGTATACATTATTAGCAGTGTGACCACTTCTTCAGTTTTAAAGGAAGGAAAAAAATATATCATTTAAAAGAGACCATAAATGGTATTGCATGCTGGAGATTCAGAAAGAAACAGAAATGAAGACAATACTAAATATTACTTAATATGATACCCACATTGGAGACTATTCTTAGGGAAGTAATTGGAGTGAAAATGATAGAGAAAAATATGTTATTGTTTACTTATTATGGTATATCACATAAGCATGGTATATCATACAGTCAAAGAAAAATCTTTCTATTTTTATAGGTGACAGGAAAAAAGTTTGAAGTGAGAGTGGAGAGTGATCAAGATTTAGAAACTAGCAATGAATGGAAGTGGTTGATTCTAAGCCATTTTAGTCTAAGTAGCTTTGAAAACAAAAAAAAGATATAAAAGTAACAAAATATAGGGCAGTTATAGAAAAGATCGGTATGTGTGAATATGTGTGTTGACAGTTTTTTTTTTAATATGTTGAATTTTTATGATAGCAATTTATTAACTAAATTAATTATCTGTTGTTGCAAATAGAAGAAGGGTAAATTCCACCATTGGAAAGACAAGTTTAACTGAAAAAGAATATGAACATAGTAAGAAGAAATTTAGAATTATATAAAGTAAGTGGAAACCAAAGTTGCACAAGAGATACAACTAAAAGAACCCAGTAAGAATTAAATCAGGATAAGTGGTTAGACAAATAAGGTAATTAAATAAAAGAAAGATCTAATAAAAAGTTAGATACAGATATGGGAATAAAAATAAAAATGATGCTGTGTGATTGATATAGGTGGTATACTTCGGTATAGGCATAGTTGTTGTTCTTAAGTGCCATCAAGTGAGTTCCGACTCATTGCAACCCTGGATAGGGTTTCTGAGGAGCAGCTGGTGAGCTTGAACCACCAACCTTGCAGTTCAATATGACTTTGTCTTGCATTGCATTAACCCACAGTGCCATGTCAATAAGGATAGTCATGAGTATGGATATGAGTATGGAATGTTTCACTGAAGAGACACTGAGTTTCTATAAATATTAGCAGTTCCCTAACACACACATTTCTATATATATGTAAGTAAGTCCTCCTTCTCTGACTAGAAAACTATAGTTTTTATGACTTTATCAATCCTTCCTATAAATTCACTCTAAGTGGAGAGTTAATTAGATATTTTCATCTTAATATGTTTTTTCTAAACATGTTTTAGTTTTATGGCATAAAATATTTTTGAGACCTCCTTTTACTTCAGTGTTTCTCAAGCTATAGATTATTGGGTTTAACATTGGTGTAATGACCACATTCAGCATTGAGATGAACCTGTCTTTAGCTGGTGTGTGGTGACTGGAAGGACGGACATAAGTAAACAATGCTGTGCCATAGAACAAACCAAGTACAAGGAGGTGAGAAGTACAAGTGGAAAAGGCTTTGCGCTTCCCTTCCACTGACCGGATCTTTAGGATCGTGACTATTATGTAGAAATAAGAGATACCAGCAATAAGGAAGGTGCTAGCCCCAAAGATGCCTCCTAATACTAAAACAAACATTTCTGTCACATATGTGGAAGAGCAAGACAGGGCCACTACTGGGAGGATGTCACAATAAAACTGACTGACTCGATTAAATTTACAGAAAGACAAGTGGAATATGAACACAGTGTGCAGAAGGGAATTCAAAAACCCTATTGTCCAGGTACCAGCTGTGAGCTGGACACAGAGCTTATTTGTCATGATAAGGGTGTAATGAAGGGAGAAACATATGGCCACATACCGGTCATAAGCCATGACAGAAAGAAGGAAGGTTTCTGTCCCATCTAGTGCTAGTAGGAAAAAAAGCTGCAAAGCACACCCAACAAAAGAAATGCTTTGCTTCTTGGTCAAGAGGTTATTGAGTATCTTAGGAACAATAGTTGATGGGCAGAAAATATCCAAGAGAGACATGTTTCCCAAAAAACATGTATTACATGGGTGTGTGCAGCCTTTTCTCACTTGCAATAGCAAGAAGAATGGCTATATTTCCCAATAAGGTGATCTAATAGATAGCAGCAATTACCATGAAGAGAGGGTAGCATACCTCAGGAAGGTCAGAGAGCCCTATGAGGATGAACTCTGTGAAGGTTGTTAGGTTATAGACATCCATCTCCTGGAGGGAATGGGACCAATGCATATGTAAAGGTTAGTATCAAAACTAAGAAACTCAGAGATGAATATCCTTAAAAAATGGTGTGTGATCTGAATAATAATAATATAATACAAGTTGCTAACAAGTCATTCTGGTCTTCGAGACTACAATGTTTGAATACAAATGCCTTCCATAGGATTTTGTGGCTGTTAGTTTTAGGAAGGCCTTTCCTCCAGTGCTCCTCAGAGTGTTTCTGAATCATCAATCTTTCTGATTTCAGTTTTAAACTTTAGCAAGTAGGGCCACCCATGGGCTCGTATGACTTTAATTAGACAAATCAAATATTGAAAACTTTGTTAAAATCACACCATGTATTTTGACACTTATTGGAATATTAATCTTTATGTTCTAAATGACAAGGACTCCTCTTAGTAACTAGAGATCCTTTTAACATTTTATCTTCTTACCAAAACCATTGCTATCCTTTCAGCAGTATATGACATTTTACAATTCAGGGAAAGCTGATATTAAATGTCTCACTTCCAATAGAACACATACTTTATTCCACCTTGTTTTTAATCTCAATGTGTATACTTCTATGTATTGTCACAATACTATGTGTCAGGGAAGGAGAAGATGTGCATTCTTTCCTAAGCTTTATCATCTGAAAAGCATCATCATTAGGAATTTCTTTTTTTAACCTGTATAGTAAATTGTTGGTGAAGAAGAGGAAAGAGTAGTACCATCTCCCCAGTAGCCTCAGGGATTCCAGTTTTGACATTTGCAGGGGGGAAATTGGTGGCGGGTTGCTGTACACTATCTTTCTGTTTTAGTTAAGATATGATTATATATAATTTGCTTTATTTATACTACAAATGTTATCTGAGCAAAGAAATCATTGTCTTTTTGCATTAAGTAGAGTATGACATAGAGAGTGATTTTGCATTTAACTTTAAGTTTCCAATATAAAGGGGAAAGGAAAACTACTTAAAGAAATCATCACTGGTAGATTTTAAGAATATCCAACACTATAATCTATGTGGTCTATCAGTATCAAGGAAACAATACATTTAAATTTTCTTCAAAGAATAGGATGTATTTAAATTTACTTAAAAAATACTACTAAGGAACAAAATCTATAACATTCATAGATTAAAAAATTTTTAATAGCTAGCTATATAGAAGAAGCAAACAAGCAAAAAGTAATCTCTTCACCTGTTAATTGATGTCAGTGTGGTCTGTTTATGTCTCAGGGATACCAATGTGGCCAATTTTTGTCTCATGAATTCTCCAATTTCCTAGGAACAAAAACCCAAGTACTTGGGTCAGAAACATTCATTATTACCCACATCAGACATTTACAAAGGTTTAACACACAGGAGGATGGGCATAAGCCTTTTTTAGGGATGAAATAATTTTTATATGTGTATTTGTCCATTCACATAATATTAAAAAAAACTCATTTTATTTTAATGATTTAATGTTAGATTTTCTCTAGTTTGATAAATGCGTAAATCTGCACATGATAGTAACATCTCTATAAATATCCAATTATTTATTTCAGTTTAGAAGTACAGAATACACTATATATTATCTCATTTCATTTTTATATACAATTTCAGAGATGCCATTACCAAAATAAAGTTTCATCAAGAAAAAATGATCCAGTCAATAAAAATGCATCAGAAAAGAAAAACCAACTCTACATTTTATATATACTTTACAATGAAGTTTTCTCTATAACTAGTATTTAATCTACTTTCCTTAGGGAAAAAAAGAAAACAATTTGGACACTAAGGGGAATATGCTTCTCTTTTTGAGAATTTTAAATTACTATCAGCCTAACAATTTTTCTTATTGTTAAGTACCATAGAGTCAGTTCCAACTCATAGCAATCCTGTATAGGGTTTCCAAGGAGAATCTGGTGAGCTTGAACCACTGAACTTCTCATTCAAACCAACATTTCAGCCCAGCACATTAACCCACAGCACCACATCAGGACTCCAACCTAACAATAGGCACTTAGTTTATAGTCAATGTATTAAAATTCAATTAAAAAAAAAAAACTAAACTAAATTATAGAGATTTACAATGATCTGTTGTATTTGAGTGCCTCAAATTGGTTCTGATGCATAGTGACCCTGTATATGGCTTCCAAGGTTCTGAATATTTGAAGGAGAATAAAATTATTTAATGATGCAGAGGGCATCAAGAAAAGATGGAAGGAAAA
>NW_006409103.1:147727-151983 GCF_000296735.1 Chrysochloris asiatica
TTGGAAACCAAGATGGCTAAGCTTCGTCTCTCCTACTTTGGACACATTGTTCGGAGAGAACAGTCACTGGAAAAGGATGTCATGCTGGGTAAGGAGGAGGGTCAGAGAAAAAGAGGAAGACCCCCAACGAGATGTATCAGCCAGGTGGCATCATTGATGGACTCAAGTGTGGCAGCGGTAGTGAGGTTGGCCCAAGATCAGACATTGTGTTGTTCTGCTGTGCATGGGGTCGCTATGAGTCGGTTCCAACTCAACAGCACCTGACAACAACAACAACAAAACGTCATTTTTTCCTGCTGAACCTACGCTTCAAAGTCCAGTGGTTATCCTGTGGAACCAACAGGCTCTTGACAATGGTCTAGGTTAAGATAAAACAAATATTTTACCAAGAATTGTACCGTCATACAAAACTAACGACTTAATTGATATTATTATGTTATTTTGCTGTATTCAGAATAACCATTACAGAAATACATGATTATACCTAAATGTCTTACTCATTTCCTCTTTCAAGATAGACTAGAAAAGTTTAGCACCTTTTTCATGTAGTATCATTGACTTTTTTTATGTTTTATTGTGAATTATGTGATAGTTTGCATGGAAGAACAGTAGTTTTGCATTCATCCTATAGTATATTGTTTCATTGACATGGTTACAATCCCCTCCATGCATCATCAACCAACCAAAATGTATACCCTGCAGGCCTGCCCCCTGGTCGTCGGCACCCAGCCCCTCTCCCTCTCTGTGTCTAAAGTCCCCAACTGCTCCATCTCTCCATGTCATCATCTCTGCCTCCATCTCAGGCATCACTGCTTCTCTGGGTAGGGTTCCACTCTCCACTCTTCTCTCTTGATGATCCCAGGGACCTCAGCTCCTACACTGAAAAGTTAATCACTCCCCTTCTTGCTATAAAATGTCTACCTTTACATTTCCAACCCTCACAAGCAGTCCTGATAGCAATTATTCACTACTGTATCACAAGAGACCCATCCGCATTTCATTTCACCAGCCTCACCTAGACAGACTGGATATTCCTCAGTGGAGATTCTACCTTCCTTCACGCCCTCTGAATCTAGGCTCCCTCTTGAAAGCTTGTAAGCCAGTCACTTCTTGCCTTTGTAGGCTCCCCTCCACTCCCACCCCCCACCCCCCTTTTGGGTAGCCAATGTCCAATTTGCCCATCCCTGTCTACTCTGTGTATGGCGGGGGTGGGAATGATCCTTATTGTAAGGCTTTGTTCCCTCATTTTTGCTACTGCATCCATAAGTGTAGGTCAAGTTCATCAAATTGTATAAGATTACTCTTTTTCTTCCTCTTCTTTATTCTTCTGGTTGAGTTCTGATCATCCAGCCATTGAAGCCAGGTCAAGTAGGTATTTTCTGCAAGTGTGGGTGTTCTTGTGCAAATGCCCTCTCTTTGTATCAGCTGGACGTTTCACTCTTCACTCAAGTCCTCTGTGGTTATGTCACTGACTCTGAGCCCAAGAGGCCCCATGTCTTGCCTCACTTTTGGCCAACCAGGTCTGCAGCTGAGTTCACAAGTGTCTATTGAACATTTTTGGGCTAAGCTTGCAGCTTCATTTCTGTTTTTCCCTTCCTTCCCCTTAAGGGTGACGAGCGTGGTCACTAATCAGACTGTGTATTCCCATTGAGTCTTAGTCTTGGAGGGGGGTTTACACCAAGGGGACCTGACCACTTGCCTTGATGTCTCCTGGGCAAGCAACTTGCTTGTTTTTGTAGTAACAGTTGGTTTGCCTCTATTGTTTTGTATTTTCCTGTAGGTCTTTCTTTCAAAAAGTATCTTCTGTTCTTCTAGCCATTCCCAGCTGATCTGCTCATCCTTTCAAGTGGAAATATTCCATCTCTGAAGATCTGGATTTGGTTCAGGCTTCCACTTACAGTCTTATGTAATGCAGAGGCTCCGCAGGAAGCCTCCTTCACTGGGCACGTTGTAGAGGCATTTTAGGTATGCCAATCAGTTATAGGCAGAGGACGAACTTACAAACTTTCTATGGTGATGTTTCTGGCTATTCCTTTCTCTCCCTCTCCAGTGTCTATATTACAATATAGTGCAAAGAAAACCATGATTCAAAAGACAGCCAAGCATCTTAACATTATTCCCCCCTTCCCCATTCCAACCATGTCTCAGTCTCTGTATTCCAGGGCCGTATTGTTCCAGAGTTGTGCATACATCATTATTTACCTCTGTTCCACTTAGCCAATGCAAAACTGCCTAATTGTTCTCCCATCAGCTTTGTTCTTCTATTCCCCTCTCCCTTCTTGTATATTGCCCCCCTCTCCAGAACCCAAACTATTCTGTGTCTATTCCTTGCCCTGTGCTCCACCTTCCTCTCCCGTCCCTCGCCACCACCCCTTATCCCAGCAACCAGAAAAAAATCCACCTTCTTTAGTACAGGTTCATTTTCTTAGTCTTTTACAGCAGTGGTCCTATGCAATATTTTTCTCTTTGTGACTGACTAATTTCACTCAACTTAATGTCCTTAAGGTTCATCCATGTTAAATGGTGGCTTGCAGCTTCCTTGTTATTTTTCAAGGTAGCATAGTATTCCATTGTGTGTATGTACCACAGTTTGTTTATCCATTCTTCAGTTGATGGGCACTTTGGCTGTCACCATCTTTTTGCTATTGTAAATAGTGCTACTATGAACATTGATGTCCATATATCTTCTCGTGTTGTGGCTCGTATTTCTTGTGGGTAAATACCAAATAAAGGAATCGCTGGATCATAAGGTATTTCTATTACCAACCTTCTGAGAAAGCACCATATTGCTTTCCAGAGAGGTTGGACCCTTTTGCAGTCCCACCAGCAATGCAGGAGTGTCCCAGTCTCTCCACATCTCTGCCAGTACTTATTGTTCTCTACTTTTTTGATCTTTGCTGTTATTGTTGGTGTGAGATGATGTCTCATTGTTGTTTTGATTTGCATCTCTCTAATGGCTAGTGATCGTGAACATTTCTTCATATGTTTATTTGTTGCCCAGATCTCTTACTTGGTGAAGTATCTGTTCATGTCCTATGCTGATTTTTTAATTGGGTTATTTGTCTTTTTCTTGTAAAGGTTTTGTAGTTTCCTAAATACTTGAGAAATGAATCCCTTGTCTGATGTGTCATTGCAAAAGATTTACTCCCATTCTGTGAATTTCCTTTTACTCTCCTGATGAAGTCTTTTGATGCACATAGTTTTAAATTTTTAGTATGTCCCAGTCATCTATTTTGTCTACTTTTGTTTGTGTGGTTTTCAAGATGTTTTGTAGTCTGTGTGTTCCCTGAATTAGTGCCCTCATATTTGTCCCTAGTTTTTTTAATTTATGGCCTTCATAATTCTGGCATTCACATTTAGGTCCTTAATCCATGTTGAGTTGTTCTTCATATAAGGTGTGTGGTGAAGGTCTTGTTTCAATCTTTTGCTTATCGTTTTCCAGTTCTGCCAGCACTATCTGTGGAAGAGACTATCACCTCCCCATGTGATATATTTAGGTGTTTTGTCACAAATCAGTTGGCTGTATGTAACTGTATTTCTGGATTCTCAATTCTATTCCATTGAACTATATAGGTTTCATTGTACCAGTACCAAGCTGTTTTGACCACTGTAGCCATGTAGTAAATTTTGAAGTCGGGGAATGAGAGGTCTCCAACTTTATTCTTCTTAAGCAGTGCTTTATTTATCCTAGGTCTCTTTCTTTTCCATATAAAGTTTGTAATTGTTTTTTCATCACCTTGAAGAATGTTGTTGGAATCTGGATTGGGATCGTATTATATGTGTTAATTGCTTTGGCCAGTATTGACATTTTCACAATGTTAAATCTTCCTATCCAGGATCATGGTAGATTCTTCCATTTTTGTAAGTCTCTTTTGATTTCTTGTAGTAGTGTTTTGTAGTTTTCTTTGTATAAGTCCTTTGTTTCTCTGGTTACAGTTATTCCTAGGTATTTCATTCTTTGGGTGGCTATTGTAAATGGTATTGCTTTCCTAATGTCCTTTTCAACACTGTCATTTTTGGTATTGATGAATCCAATTGATATTTGTATGTTGATCATATATCCTGCCACTTTGCTGAATCTTCCAATGAGGTCTTAAGTAGCTTTTTTACTGAGTCGTTTGGTTATTCTATGTATGTTGTTGTTGTTGTTAAGTGCCGTCGAGTCGGTTCCGACCCATAGCAACCCTGTAAAGGGTTTCCAAGGGTGTAAATCTTTACGGGAGTAGAAAGCCTCATCTTTCTCCCGCGGAGCGGCT
>NW_006409103.1:152698-153930 GCF_000296735.1 Chrysochloris asiatica
GAGTAGAATTGGTGACAGCTCTTCCCTAAATGTTTGGTAGAATTCACCAGTGAAACCATCTTGGCCTGGACTTTTTTTGGTTGGGAGTCTTTTGATGACCTGATCATTTTCTTCTTTTGTTATGGGTCTGTTCAGGTTTTCTACTTCACTCTATGTAAGTTTAGGTAGGTCGTGTTAATCTAAGAATGTATCCATGTCTTCTAACTTTTCAAATTTGTTGGAGTACAACTCTTCTAGTATTCTGTTATTACCCTTTTGATTTCTTTCAGTTCCATTGTGACATCGCCCATGTGGTTTCTAATGCGTGTTATTTGTATCTTCTCCTTCTTTTCTTTTGTTAGGTTTACCAATGGTCTATCGATTTTGCTAATACTTTCAAAGAACCACCTTCTTGTCCTGTTGATTCTTTCTATAGTTTTTCTGTTTTCTATCTCATTTATTTCTGCTCTAATCTTTATTATTTCATTCCTTTGGTGATTGTAGGTTCCCTCTGTTGGTTTGTTTCTAATTTTTGTAGATGCTGTGTTAATTTGGGTTCTTTGTTCTTTTTGGATGTGTACATTTATTGCAATCAATTGTCCTCTCAGCACCACTTTCGCTGTGTCCCAAAGATTTTTGTATGATGTGTTTTGATTCTCATTTTTTTCTAAGAACTTTAAGAATTCACGTTTAATTTCTTCTACTACCCAGTCACTTTTTAGCAGGATGTTATTCAGTGTCCATGTATTTGACTTGATTTCCTTGGTTTTCCTATTGTTCATTTCTAATTGATAGTATTGTGGTTTGAGAAGATGCTTTGTAGTCTTTTGATATTTGTAAATTTATGGAGATTTTTTTGTGGCATAAAACATGGTCTACTCTAGAGAAAGTTCCATGTGCACTGGAAGAGAATGTGTATTGTGCAGTTGTTGCATGCTCTGTACACATCCATGAGGTCTAGTTGGCTGATTGTGTTGTTTAGTTCTTCTGTGTTTGTCAAGTTTCTTTCGGTTGTTCTATCCATTTTTTAAAGCAGTGCATTAAAATTTAGCACTATTATTGTAGATTCATCTATTTCTTGTTTCAAGTCTATTAGAGTTTGCTTTATATATTTTGGAGCTCTTTCATTGGTAGCATAGATATTTATTATGGTTATTTCATCTTGTTCAATTGTCCCTTTAATCATGACATAATGTCCATTATCTATTATGCCGTTTTTTTCCTTAAAGTTTATTTTATCAGAGATTAGTACT
>NW_006409103.1:156215-174819 GCF_000296735.1 Chrysochloris asiatica
TTAAAAAACAAAACAAAAGACAAACAAGCAAAAAACATTCAGGGACTGCTCTTGGGCTGAGTATCTGTGAGCATGCATGGCAGCAGAAACCACCATTGTTGAGGGTGGGGCATGTCCACTCGCTCAGGCACCACCTCTATTCATCAGAATGGAGTAGGGCAAACAGTGGGTTCACCAATGACCAAAAGAAAGAATGAAAGAAAGAAAGAAAGAAAGAAGAAAGAAAGAAAGAAAGAAAGAAAGAAAGAAAGAAAGAAAGAAAGAAAAGAAAAAGAAAATCAGAACAAAGCAAATCTGACAAAGTGTATTGTTCACCTTTGCTCCAAGATTTCACAGTGCTTTTCTGTGGTGTTTCTGCTCCCCTGCTAGGACTTGCCATTTGGTCTCACCCAAGATGTTGGCTCTGGCCTTGGAGCCCAGCCCTGCAGATTCAAAAGTTCAAGATTTTTTACTTCACCTTCAAGTTCCACAATCTATAAGCCTTCAAACCTTCAAAATATTCCTATCTCTGTGGTTCTGAGTTTTGGAGCTCTGCCCTGGATCTGCTTTGCCTGGTATTCTGTGGTATGACTGATGGCAAACTTCACTGCACCTCCCCCCTAGCGACCATCAAGCCCTCCCCCTTTCATTCATTTTTATACTTCTAAAACTATTCATAATGAAATGAAACATTGTGTTGCTACAACTCTTATATACTGGAATTCAAGCTTCATTTTATCCTGTAAGTAAGACGTCAATTTTCTAGGAGTATATTTATTTCCTATGACTTTGTATATTTTTATATTACTTTAATTAAAACCATACATGCATAACATGTATATTTTAACAGCTCTCCTGTTCCTATCATTATTTCTAGTTAAAAAAATAACTATTGTAAAATATGCATTTTTTCATCCTTCATCTACATTTACAGTTGCCATTCATAATCACTTAGTTCTAGTATGGCACTGTAGGATAAGCATTGCACTGATAACCATAAGGTAAGTACTTCAAACCCACCAGACAAACCCTATACAGGGTTGCTATGTGTAAAAATCAACTCAAAGGCACTTGACAACAACAACATTTATAATCATGGAAATTCTGGCTCAAAAGAATCTCATTATTTTATTGAACTGCTCTAGCTTGCAATGTTTTCATTGTTCTTAGGTATCATTGATGTAGGGCCCAACATTACTGTGAAAGTTCATGTTGTGTCAACTTGACTATTGCCAGCATTACCAGTGGTTTGGCAGCTGAGATGCAGCATCTCATATGATGTGATCTTAGAAGAGATAAAAGGATAAAAATTTGCAGTGAAGGAAGACCTACTACCACCAAGAAAGAAAATCCAGGAGTGGAGTTCATCCTTTGGACCTGGAGACCTTGTATTGTGAAGTTCCTAGATCCAAGTAAAGATTGATTCTAGATGTGTGGAGATCTCCAAGGAATATTGGCACTAGAGAGGTTGAAAGGAGACATACATCTTTATCCAGAAGCATCAAAGAGAAAACCTTTGGACCTCTAGCCTCCTAAACTGTGAAATAATACATCCCTGATTGTTAAATACATTCACTTGTGGTATTTCTGTTATAGCTGCATTAGATAACTAATTACCAAGTCCTGTGTTGTCATTGATGCTGTTGTTAGGTGCCATCAAGTTGGGACCAACTCATAGCAACCCTATACACAACAGAACAAAACACTGTCCAATCTTGTGCGAACCCCACAATCATTGTTAAGCTGGTGCCCATTGCTTTGGCCACTGTATTAATACATTTTGTTTGCAAGGCTTCCACTTTTTCTCTGAACCCTCACTTTAGCAAACATGATATCCATCCCCAGGGTCTGGTCCATCATGATACTACATCTGAAGTACGAGAGATAAAGTTTAGCCATCCTGGTTTACAAGGAGCATTCTGGCTGTACTTCCAACACAGATTTATTTGTTCTTTTGGTAGTTCATGGTACTTTTAATATTTTCATCCAACAACATAATTCAAATGCATCAATTCTTCTGTGGTGTTCCTTATTCACTATTCAACTTTCACATGCATATGTGGTCATTGAAAATATCACAGCTTGAATCAGGCACAACTTAGTCCTCAAACTGACATTTTAGCTCTTTAGTACTTTAAAAAGTTCTTGTGCAGCAGATTTGCTTAATGCAATGTGTCAACCCAGTACTGTGCCATCTACAAAATCATTGTTATTTTTAAGGCTATTGTTGCATAAATTGTGGCAATCAATCTCTTTGAATGTCTTCCTATTTTACACAAACCCTCTAATTTTACATAACCCAAAAAGTGAACTCACTGTCCTCCAGTCAATTCCAACTCATAGTAAACTTCTAAGGAAAAGTAGAACTGCTTCGTATGGTTTCCAATTCCATATTTCAGAACTCTGTTTCTGTTAGCAGCCCAATTGTGGTTCCTTGAATTCACGTGATATGGATTTTCTATCGGAAGTCTTCTTAATTCCCACCAAGAAATTTGAAAGTCAAATATCTGGCTGACTGATTGGAAGAGATACATGTTTGGGCTCAGTCCAATGGGAGGTGATCCAACAAAATGCGGAAACCATCAGACAATGTCTTTGATATCCAATGCGAGTCAAGTTTTACTAAAGGTTACACAAAAATGATTGCCAGCATACATTGATAGAAAACTTCCAGAGGGTCAAGCCAGATTCAGAAGAGGATGAGAAATGAGGAATATCATTGCTGATGCCTGATGAATCTTGGCTGAAAGCAGAGTATTCTAGATAAGCTATGGACAACAGAGTAAAATATGATTATTCCGAATACGAAATTCTGCTCATGAGGAATCTGTATATGGACCACGAGGCAGTTGTTCAAACACAACATAGGAACACTGAATGGTTTAAAATTAAGAAAGGTGTCCAAAGGGGTTGTATTCTTTCAACATACTTATTCAACCTGTATGATGGGCAAATAATCCAAGAAGCTAGGTTATATGAAGAAAAATGTTACATCCAGATTAAAGGAAGACTCATAAATAACCTACAATATGCAGATGACACAACCTTTCTAGCTGAAAGTGAAGAGGAGTTAAACTATTTACTGATGAAGATCAAAGACCACAACCTGCAGGATGGATTGCATCTCAATGTAAGGAAAACAAAAATACTCACCTCTGGATCAATAAACACCAATCTCATCAATGGAGAAAAGATTGATGTTGTCAAGGACTTTACTTTTCTTGGATAGCCATCAACACTCATTGAACCAGCAACCAAGAAATCAAATGATGTATTGCATTTGGCAAACCTGCTACACAAGACCTTTTTAAAGTGTTGAAGTGCAAAGACATCAGCTTGAGGACTAAGGTGCACCTGATTCAAGCCATGATATTTTCAATAACTTCATATGCATGCAAAAGCTGGATAGTGAATAAGGAAGATCGTACAAAAATTGATGCATTTGATATATGGTGTAGGATGAGAATATTGAAAGTGCCATGGGCTGAGAAAGAACCAATAGCTCTGTGTTAGAAGACGTGCTGACAGAGTGCTTCTTGGAGGCCAGGATGACCAAACATTGTCTCTCATACTTCAGAAATATTGTCAGGAGGGACCAATAACAAACTTTTCTTTATGTTTGTTAAAGTGGAGGGTCTGAGAAAAAGAGGAAGACCCCCAGTGAGATGTATTTGCAAAGTGACATCATCAATGGGCTCAAGTGTGGCAACAATTGTGAGGTTAGCACAGGACTGGGCAGTGTTTCATTCTGTTGTGCATAGGGTCGCTATGATATGGTACTGAATTGAAGGCATCTAACAACAACAACAACAACAACAAAGTGCTGTTGAGTTGGTTCCAACTCATAGTGATCCAATATATGGTTTCTGAGAAGCAGCTGATGGATTGGAACTGCCAACATTGTGGTTCACAGTCCAGTGCTGATCATACAGCACCATACCAGAAGTCTAAAATGATTAGGTGGGACCACATGCAAATAAGGTATACACAACTCTAAGACTGGGTTTTGTTAGTGTTACCATCCAGTAAGTTTAAAAGAAAACATGTTAAGCTGAGACAAAAGATCTAACGTCCATCAAAAATGAAGAGCATAAGTGAAGCACAAAAAACAGTGACAGCAGAGGCGGTGGTAGAGAGAGACTGAGCAGCTTCTTGACTCATGGGCTATATAAAGATGAGTACTTATGGGCAAGAGACTGACTTGAAGAATGTGCCCTTTGGGAATTTTCAGACTGGTGAATAGAACTTCTTAACACTTTCCTGAGAAGGACAGAAGTCAAGGGACCACATGGCTGAGAGGACACATACATGAGTGAGGTGTGCCTGCAATATGGCAGACAAGAGACATTCCTGACTGGAGAACTGCTGTGTCCTGAGCTATTTGATTCTGAACTGTGCCCTGTTCTCTACCCCATAACCATGAGAATCATTATGAGTTCTGTGTGATCCTTGAAATAGATTATAGAACCCAGTTGTGAAGCAGAGAATACTGTGGGATGGATGATTAAGAATAGGGTAGATAAGGTTGTAGGGTGGAAGCATGTCTGACCTCACTTCATAGGAGTCAGAGTAGGACTGAATTTGAACTTGACTCTCGTTACCCCTTGTGAAGCCCAGATAAGTCAGACATAGCCTCACATGGTGTTGGTACTAGTGCTTAACCACTGTACTATCAGGTATCTTTCTGTTGTTGTTGTTAAGTATATACACTATATACAAAACATGGGGAAACTATCAGATCCTGTGCCATACTTATTTACTATTAATATTATAATTACCATTTCAACAGTTTTAACACTTACAAGCAAATATCAAGATGCCAAATGCAATTTGTCTGCATCATATTTTATTAAATTTATATATACAGCATTCTTTGATTGAAAAATTATTCTAAGTATTTTTCTTTCTTTAAAGTTAGATTAGAAATGAAATGCATAATGTTAGCTTCCGCTTCTTCTTTTTTTTTTTTATTCTAGCAATTTAGCTTGCTTTTAATAGGTTTAAATAAAATTCTATTTTTAAAGAGAAATCATAAATTTGCAAAACTATATAAAATGAAAACTTAGATTTTTACTGCCTTTCCTGTTCTTGTTATTAGGTTCTTCCAAGTTTACTAAATCATAGTGAACTTATAAACACGACAGAAATATTCCTAGTCCTGTGCCATCCTCACGTTTGCTGTTATGCCTAAGCCCATTGTTTCTGCCATTTCACCAATCCATCTTTTTGAGGGTCTTCCTTTTTTTTTTTGTTACGCTTCACTACACCAAGCATGATGTATATCTCCAGGGACTGATTACTACTGATATCATGGCTTGTGTCAGGCACTCTTATCCATCAAAGTGATATATTTGCTCTTGAACACCTTAAAGAGGTCGCTGCAGATTATTTACCTAATGCAATGCATCTTTTTATTTCTTTACTACTACTACCATGAGTGTTGATTTTGGTCCAAGCAAAAAAAAAAAAATTAAAAAAAATAAAAAGTCTTTGAAAAATTCAATCTTTTCTCTATTTAACATGCTATTTATTGGTTCATTTGTGATGATTTTTGTTTTGTTTACATTGAGATGAAATCCATACTGAAAGCTGTGGCTTTTTGTCTTAATCTGTAAGTATTTCAAGTCCTCTTTATTTCCAGAAATCGATATTGTATTCTCTGCCTATCACAGGTTGTTATTGGGTCTTCTCCAATCCTTATGCCATATTCTTCTTCATATAATCCAGCTTCTCAAATTATTTGCTTATCATATAGATTGAATAAGTATGGTGAAAGAATTCAACCCTGATACACAACTTTCCTGACTATTCAGTGTCCCCTTGTTCTGTTCAAATGACTGCTTCTTGGTCTATATACAAATTCATCATAAGCAAGATTAAGTGTTCTGGAATATCCAATTTTCACAAACTTATCTTTAGCTTGTCATGGTATACAATGTTAAACGCTTTTACATTCTCAAAAATTTACAAGTAAAAATCTTACAGATATTCTATGTTTTCAAGCAAAATCCATTTGCTGTCTGATGTGGAAAACCAATTTTCATCAGCGAGATGGTTGGGAATTAATCACTTGAAAGCTCTGAAAAACAAAATAAATCTCTAACAGCATTATTATTATTACCATTACTACTTTCTTTTCTTCTTCAATTTTGTATGGATTTTCCCATTCTATCAAAATTTAAAGCAGGTAATTCCACCAGTCATGATTACAAATACACTTGAGTGTTGTTGACTAAAGATAAATTGGGTCACTGCTGAATTTTGGAAAAGGTCATTTACCTATAACATTACATCCCAAAGAACACAGAGTTCCTAGCCTGTGAAACAAAAGTATATAGCACAATGCTTTCACTTGTTAACATTTTCACAATACCTTAAAAAAAAGTTAAAGATCAATGACAATCTGGAGACCTAGAGAACAGATCTTTTTAGAATATGAGTATACTTCATTAGCACTGTGATCACTTCTTCAGCCATAAAGGAAGGAAAAGAATACATAGTTTAATGCAGCCAGAAATGGTATTGAATGCCAGAGTTTCAGAGAGAATCAGATATGAAAACAATGTCTTATATTGTTATAAGTGATACCCAGACTGGAGATGATTCTTTGGGAACTAATTGGAGTGAAAATGATAAGGGAAAATAATTGAGAAAATTACATGTTATTGTTTACTTATAATGGTGAATCATATAAGCATTAGCCAGAGGATATATTTCTATTGCTATTACTGACAGGAGAAAAGATTGAAGTTAGAATGGAGAGTGATCCTGATTTAGAAACTACAACTCTTCATTAGCAATGAATGGAAGTGGTTAGCTCTAAGACAATTTAGTTTCAGTAGCTTGGAATAAAATAAAGAAGTAACAAAAATACAGGGCAGTTTCAGAAAAGATTGGTGTATGTGAGTGTGTGTGTGAATGTATTGGTACTTTTTTTGCTTGTTTGTTTGTTTTAACATGTTGAGGTTATGATAATAGTAATTTATCAACTAAATTAAATATCTTTTGTTGAAAAAGCTGTAAATTCTTCCATTTGAAAGACAAGTGGAACTGACAATGAATATGATCCTAGGAAAGGGAGAGACGTAGAATTATATAAAGTAAGTGGAAACCAAAGTTGAACATGAGACTGAACTAAAAGACCCAGTAAGAATGAAATCAGGATAAGTAGGTAAATAAATGAGGTAATTAAGGAAAAGAAAGATGTATTACAAAGTAAGATCCAGGTGTTGGAATAGCACTGTGGGCTAATGCATCAGACTGCAAAATCGTTTGAACTGCAACGTCAGTGGTTCAAGCTCACCAACTGCTCCTTGGAAACCCTATACAGTGTCGCTATGGGTAGGAATCACCTCGATGGAACTTAAAAACAACAAGAACAACATGTGTGATTGATATAGCTTGTTAGTTGTATATAAGTATAGTTGTTGTTAAGTGCTATCGAGTCAGTTTCAACTCATGGTGACTCTGAATAGGATTTTCTTAGGAGTAACCGGTTAGCTCAAACCCCAACCTTGCATTTAAAATCGATTTTACAACTTATATTTAAAACCCAGCACATTAACCCACATTGCCATATCAAGACGGATCATTATGGGTATGAATATGGGAATACAATGTGGTACTTAAGAGACACTCAGTTTCTACAAATATTAGCAGTTCCCTAAAGTGTGTGTGTTTATACATTTCTAAATATATGTAGGTATGTTCTCCTTATTTGACTAGAAAATTACAATTTTTATGATTTTTCCATTCCTTCCTATAAACGCACTCTAAGTTTGGAGAGTTAAATGGATATTGTCATCTTAATATTATGTTTATTTTAAACATGCTTTAGTTTTATGCATAAAATCTTTTTGAGACCTCCTTTTACTTTAGTGTTTCTCAAGCTATAGAAAATGGGGTTTAACATTGGGGTAATGACCACATTCAGCATTGAAATGAACCTATCTTTAGCTCAAGAGAGGTAGTTGGAAGGGTGGACATAATTAAACAACGCTGTACCATAGAACAAACCAACTGCAAGGAGGTGAGAAGCACAAGTGGAAAAGGCTTCCACTGACCGGATCTTTAGGATCGTAGATACGATGTAGAAATAAGAGATACCAGTAATAATGAAGGTGCTGATCCCTGAGATGCCTCCTAGGACTAAGGCAAGCATTTCTGCCACATATGTGGAAGAGCAAGACAGGGCCACTACTGTGGGGTTGTCACAATAATATTGGCTGACTCGATTAGATTTACAGAAAGATAGGTGGAATGTGAACACGGTATGCAGAAGAGAGTGCAAAATCCTGAATGTCCAGGTACCAGCTGTGAGCTGAACACCGAATTTCTTTGTCATGATGAGGGTGTAACAAAGTGGGAAACATATAGCCACATACTGATAATAAGACATGACAGAGAGAAGGAAGACTTCTGTCGAGTCAGTGCTACTAAAAAATAAAAAAGCGGCAAAGCACACCCCAAAAAAAGAAATGTTTTGCTTCTTGGTCAAGAAGTTATTGAGTATCTTTGGAACAGTAATCAATTGGTAGAAACTGTCCAAGAGGGACAGGTTTGCCAAAAAATAACACATGGGTGAGTGCAGCTTTTTCTCAGTTACAATAGCAAGAAGAATAGCACAATTTCCCAACAAGGTGATCTGATAGATAGCAGTAAGTGCAATGAAGAGAGGGTAGCGTACCTTAGGAAGGTCAGAGAGCCCTATGAGGATGAAGTCCGTGAAGGCTGTTAAGTTATAGACATTCATCTCCTGGAGGGAATGGGACCAACACATATGTGCAGGTTAGTATAAAAATTAAGAAGCTCAGTGAAGAAATATTCTTAAAAATATGGTGTGTGATCTGAATTAAGGTAATACAGTACTAGTTGCTATCAAGTAATTCTGGATTTATGGGACCACATATATATCATTCTTCTTGGATCAACTATCAACACTCACAGAAGCAGCGGTCAAGAGATCAAACAACATATTGCATTAGGCAAATCTGCTGCACAAGACCTTTTTAAAGTGTTGAAGAGCAAAGATGTCAGCTTGGGGACCAAGATGAACCCAAGCCATGGTATTTTCAATAACCTCATATGGATGTGAAAGCTGTACAGTGAATAAGGAAGACCATAGTAGAATTGATGCTTGTGAGTTATGGAGCTGGAGGAGAATAGAAAGTGCCATAGGCTGCCAAAGGAACCAGTAGATCCATTTTTGGAGGAAGTGCAGCCAGAGTGCTGGTTGGAAGCCAGTATGGCCAAAATTCCGTATTTCATACTTTGGACATATTGTCAGGAGGGAGCAGTCTCTGGAGAAGTATATCATGTTTGGTAAGTGGGAAGGTCATAGAAGAAGAGGAAGTCCCCAACGAGATGGATTGGCCAAATGGCAGAATCGATGGACTCAAGTGTGGCAACAGTAGTGAGGTTGGCCCAGGTCCGGGTTGTGTTTCATTCTGCTGTGCATAAGGTCATTATTAGTCAGTGCCAACTCAATGGCACCTAACAACAATGACATATTTATCTGAATAGAACTACCTTCCATAGGACTTTAGGAAGGTTGTTCTTCCAATGTTTCTCAGGGTTTTTCTGAAGTATCAATATTTCTGATTTAAATTTTAAGTAGAGCAAATAAGCAAGTAGAGCCACCTGGGACTCTATGATTTTAATTCAATATATTAAATATTGGAAACTCGATAAAAGCATCCTTTGTATTTTCACACTTATTGAAACATTAATCCTTATGCCCTAAATGAAAAAAAGTCCCTCTTAGTAACTAGAGAACCATTTAAAATATGGCCTTCCAACCAAAACCATTGCTATGCCTTCAGTAATATATGGGATTTTGCAATTCAAGGAAAGCTGATAGTAAATGTGTCCCTTCCAATAAAATACGTACTTTATTTTACCTTATTTTATTTATTTATTTTAGCTCAATGTGTATACTTCTAAGTAGTGTCATAATACTAAGTGACAGGAATGTAGAAGGTGTAGTATTCCATGATATATAAATAGTACAAGTTGTTAGCAACTGTTAGGCACAAGTAGAATGGTAGATAAACGGTCAATGATGAAATGACTAAATTGTATATTGCCTACTCAACAAGTGTTTCTAATAAGGGGACAAAAATTTGGCAATGCTTATAACTTCAAAATTATTACAATTTAATATGAAAATAATAGTTATTTCCTCAAAAATATACCTCATTAAAATAAAATTTAACCTATGAAATAGAAATACAAGCTGGTTAATAGCTTCTGAAATGATCATAAGAAGAAACTGACATGCTTATATATTCAACTCGCCCTTAAAATTTACTTTTTTGCCTGTGTATTTAAGAAAACTTAGGAAAATAGAGGGTTTCAAAAATTAAGTATTCTGTGACTGTTGATTATTTTTTATTAATTTTTAAATTCTTTAAAAATATACATTGTTGCCATTAAGTGCTATCTAGTTGGTTCCAACCAACAGCAACCTTATATAGAGTTTCCAAGGAGGAGCTGGTAAAGTTGAACCAATAACCTTGTGATTCAAACCAACCTTATGGTCTAGTGCTTATGGTAGTGCTGATTTAGTGCTATAGTATAAGAACTAAATTTCTAACCACAAGGTTGACAAGCTCAAAAGTTCAAATCCCCCAGCCTGCAAATCCATACACAGGGTAGCTATGAGTCAGAACCTACTCTATGGTGCTTAACAACAACAGCACTTTATCATGACTTTATTTTGGACTCCTTATAAAGGGACTTTAATTTTCTGAAGCTGCAAATGAGTACGTTTGTGATTTTATTTAAAAATAAATATCTTCTTTATATTTAATGTGATAAGAGAAAATTTGAATACATAAAGAGGATTAGAAAACAAAATGCAAAAATAACTCTACATGTCATCTTCTACATAATGGAAAAAGACAATGATTTCTTGGCTCAAGTAACATGTGTACTATAAATAAAGCAAATTGTATATAATCATATCTTAACTCAAACAGAATGATAGTGTTCCAATACCACAAATTTCCCCCCTGTAATAGTTAAAAATGGATTCCCAGCAGCTACTTGGGAGATGCTATTTCTCTTTCCTCTTCTACACCATTGATTTACTGTACAGGTGAACAAAAGACATCCCTAATGATGATGCATTTCAGATAATGAAGTTTAGGCAAGAATATTAACATTATAGTGGGAGAAAGATGAGGCTTATTGCTTCTGCAAAGATTTTTTAAAGCCTCAGAAACCCTTTACAGGGTCATTATGAGTCAGAACAGACTGGAAGGCACGTAACAATAACAACATTAATATTATAAGCACAAAGTGCTTGGATAATAGTATTAGTTCAAAGCAAGTTTCAAATAACGATAATAATAAAGTATGTTTTCAATTCTCAAAGTTTCAGTTTGTCTATATATTAATACTTTGAAAAGGTAATCATAGTTTTACATATTAATGAAGGTACTATGATAAAAAGGAATATTATTTGAGACAGAAAATATTAAGTTCCCTATTGAAGACCTATTTTACTGTACACCTTCAATTACAAATTTGATTTTTTTTTCTTTTAAGAAGGTTTATATGAAACAAACAAATAACCTCCAAATAAAAAAACCTAAGATGTCTCTACATTAGGCTACATGCTCAACACATTTCCTCTAAAAATAAAATATGCTATTTTCCCCAAATTATCATCTTGGCATATGCAATGCAGAAATTATTTATATGGATAAGTATTCATCTTATATTAACAAGCTCCTTCTTTTGAAGCAAATAAAGTTAAATCCCATATATTTATCAATCTAGGTATAAAGATAGCTGTCATACTTATCTTCATATGGTGTTTAGGAGAGTAACCTTTTTTATTAACCCAGGGGATCTGTAACTCATATATTAGAAAAACAGAAACATTATTTGCTATCAATTCAGCCATATGAGGACAATAAGAATACTTGTTGAACTAGGAATTTTTAATGTCATACATAGTCAGACATTTACTGACTTAGATTAAGGTACTTAATTACTCTAGAGCTGGTAGTTTCAAACTGCTGACCTTGCAGTTCACAGCCCGATTCGTAACCACTACGCTACCAGAGCTCCATTAGTCACTTGTTTTATAGTTTTGTTATTGTTGTTGTTGTCAGGTTCCATCGAGTTGGAACCGACTCATAGAGACCCCACGCACAGCAGAATGAAGCAATGCCCGATCTTGGGGCAACCTCACTACCGCTGCCACACTTGAGTCCATCAATGATGCCACCTGGCCAATCCATCTCTTTAGGGGTCTTCCTCTTTTTCTTTGACCCTCCACCTTACCCAGCATGACATCCTTCTCCAGCGACTGGTTCCTCCGGACAATATGTCCAAAGTATGAGAGACAAAACTTAGCTATCTTGGCCTCCAAGGAGCACTCTGGCTGCACTTCTTCCAAAACAGATCTATTGGTTCTTTTGGCAGTCCATGGCACTTTCAGTATTCTCCTCCAACACCATAACTCAAAGGCATCAATTCTTCTACGATCTTCCTTACTCACTGTCCAGCTTTCGCATCCATATAAAATTATTGAAAATACCATGGCTTGGGTCTGGCGCACCTTGGTTCTCAGGCTGACATCTCTGCTCTTCAATACTTCAAAAAGTTCCTGTGAAGCAGATTTGCCCAATGTAAATAGGTCGTCTGATCTCTTGACTGCTGTTTCCACAAGTGTTGATAGTTGATCCAAGAAGAATGAAGTCCTTGACAACTTCAATCTTTTCTCCATTGATAAGAATGTTGTTTATTGGTCTAGTGGTGAGGATTTTTGTTTTCTTGACAGAGAGATGCAATCCATACCGAAGGCTGTGCTCTTTGATCTTCATCAGTAAATATTTCATGTCCTCTTCACTTTCAGCAATCAAGGTTGTATCATCTGCATATCGCAGGTTGTTAATGAGTCTTCCTTCAATCCTGACGCCACATTTTTCTTCATAGAACCCAGCTTCTCGTATTATTTGTTCAGCATACAGGTTGAATAAGTATGGTAAAAGAACCTTGTCACACTCCTTTCCCAATTTTAAAACATTCAGTGTTCCCATGCTCTGTTTGAACAACTGCTTCTTGGTCTAGGTACAGATTTCTCAGAAGTACAATTAAGTGTTCTGGAATACTCATACTTCTTAATGTTGTCCATAGCTTGTCATGATCCACACAATCGAAAGCCTTTGCATAGTCAATAAAGCACAGGTAAACATCCTTCTGATATTCTCTGCTTTCAGCCAAGATCCATCGGACATCAGCAATGATATCTCTCGTTCCACGGCCTCTTCTGAATCCAGCTTGAACCTCTGGAAGTTCTCTGTCAATGTATGATTGTAGCCGTTTCTGTATTACCTTTAACAAAACTTTACTCGCTTGAGATGTCAAAGAGATTGTCCGATGATTTCCGCATTCTGTTGGGTCACCTCTCTTTGGAATGGGCACAAATATTGATCTATTCCAATCAGTCGACCAGATAGTTGTCTTCCAAATTTCTTGGCAGAGAAGAGTGAGTGCCTCCTGTGCCGCCTCACTTTCTTGAAAGATTTCAATTTTTATTCCATCAATTCCTGGTGACTTGTTCTTTGCCAATTCTTTCAATGCACTTTGGACTTCCTCCCTGAGTATCATATGGTACCTCTTGAAATGGTTGAACATTAACCATTTCCTTTTGGTACAATGACTCTGTGTATTCCTTCCATCTTTTCTTAATGCATTCTGGATCATTCAATAATTTGCCCAGAGAATCTTTCAATAACGAAAGTTGAGGCTTGAATTTTTTCTTGAGTTCCCCCAGCTTGAGAAATGCTGACCGTGTTCTTCCCGCTTGGTTTTCTAACTCTAAATCTTTGCATATTTTATTATAATATTTGCTTTTATCTTCTTGAGCTGATCTTTGAAATTTTCTATTCAGCTCTTGGACCTCTTCAATTCTTCCAAGGAGTTAAGGTATTAAAAATCAATTAAACAAAACATTAAATTATAGAGATTGGTAATGGTCTGTTTTTTATTTAAGTGCCTCAAGTTGGGTTGGACTCATAGTAACCCTGTGTAGGAGTTCCAAGGCTCTAAATTTTTGCAAGCGAAGAAAGCCTTATCTTTCTCCTGTCAAAGTCCAAGGGTTATCTTTCTCCTGTGGTTCAAAGTCCAAGGGTTATCCTTTGAAGCCAGTAGGGTCCTGACAATGGTCTAGGCTAAGATAAAACAAATATTTTACCAAAAAATGCATTGTCATACAAAACTAAAGATTTAATTGATATTATTGTTATTTTTCTATATTCAGAGTAATCATTACAGAAATATTCAATTATGCATAAATGCCTTACACATTTTTACTTTCAGGATAGGTTGGTAAACCTTAACAGCATTTTCATCCATTTTTATACAGCTAAAACTATTCACCAGGAATGTGAAACATTGTGTTGTTACAATTCTTATCTAGTAGAATTCAAGCTTCAATTTCATCCTGTAACTAATAACTCAATTTTAAGCAGTACATTGATTCCCTATGACATTTTATATTTATCATCAAAATCCTATATGTATAATAAAATGATTATTTTAAGAGTTTACATGTTCACATTAGTATTTCTAGTTAAAAAAAGAACATCATTATTTCTAGTTAAAAAACAGCCTTATTATTTCTAGTTAAAAAATAACATTATTATTTCTAGTTAAAAAATAATCAGATATCTTAATGTATGCTTTGTTTCATCCTTCATGTATATTTACACTTGCCATTCATAATCATGAAATTCTGATGTGGCACTGTAGGATAAACACTACAGTGCTAACCATAAGGTCAGCAGTTCAAACCTACCAGCTACTTCTTGGAAACCCTATACAGTGTTGCTATGAGTCACAATCAACTTGAAGGCACTTGACAACAATGTATATAATCATGGAAATTCTGGCTCACAAGAATCTCATTATTTTATTGAACTGCTCTAGCTTATAATATTTTTATTGTTCTTAGGTGTCACTGAGTCAGTTCTGACATTACTGTGAATGTTCAGGTTGTGTCAACTTGAGTCTTGCTAGCATTTCCAGTGGTTTGGCAGTTGAGATGCAGCTATCCCTATGATGTGATCTTAGAAGAGATACAAGGAGAAAATTTGCAGAAAGCGAAGACGTACTACCACCAAGAGAGAAAAACCAGGAGTGGAGTACATCCTTTGGACCTGGAGTCCCTGCACTGTAAAGTTCCCAGATTCAGGTAAAGATTGATTCTAGATTTATGGAGATCTCCAAGGAATATTGGTCCTACAGAGGCTGTAAGGAGACATGGAACTTTATCCAGAGACCAAAGAGAAAACCTTCACCAAGAGCTGGCAGTATGACTTCTAGCCTCTTAAACTGTGAAAGAAAACATTTCTGCTTGTTAAATACATCCACTTGGGGGGTTGGAGCGATGCTTTCTGTGGCAGGTCTATGGAAGGGGCAGCAGGTGCCATGTCTGCCATACAGGCAGCAAGAAGAAGCCCCTGAAACAACCCAAGAAACAGAAAAAGGAAATGGACAAGAATGATAAGGATATCAAGCAGAAACAAAAAAGAAGAGCAGAAGTAACTCAAAGAGCTAAAAGGGAAGGCTGCGGGGAAGGGTCCCCTGGCCAGGGGTGGAATTAAGAAATCTGGCAAAAAATAAACTGTTCTTTGTGACTGAGACAATGGTGACCCTTGATTCCATTTCTACCTAAACATTTGAATTCCCTACTAGAACTTCTCTTGTCCCTAATAGTTAGATTGAAGTGTTGTCTTGAAGCCTGTTGTACATTTAAGAATAATTTTTTGTTAAAAAAAACAAAACAACAACAACAAAAAAAAACAGACAAAGAAATCTTGCAATGGTCCATGTCTTTATTACATTTCAGCCATTTGATCAGTAAACCCAGGCCAGAATTTTGACTGGGTTGCTCTTCAATCTTTGTTATTCCCAGAATTCTGTACCACCTGGAATTAAAGCCACTTAATTTGAAAAATAAAATAAAATGGATCCACTTGTGTTATTTCTGTTATAGTAGCATTAGATCACTAATTACCCAGTCCTGTGTTGTTGTTAGGTGCCATTGAATCTACCCTATGAACAACAGAACAAAACACTGCCCAGTTCTGTGCCAACCTCACAATCGTTGTTAAGCTGGAGCACATCGCTACTGCCACTGTACTAATCCATCTTTTTGGGCGTCTTCCTCTTTTCTCAGATCCCCCACTGTACCAAACATGATATCCTTCTCTAGGGGCTGGTCCATCCTGACAATATATCTGAATTATGACAGACAAATTCAGGCTATCCTGGCCTCCAAAGAGTATTCTGGCTAAACGTCTTCAAAAACATATCTATTTGTTCTTTTGGCAGGCCATGGTATTTTTAATATTCTCCTCCAACACCATAATTCAAATATGTCAATTCTTCTGTGGTCTTCCTTATTCACTGTCCAGATTTCACATGCATATGGGGTTACTGAAAATATCATGGTTTGGATCAGGTCACCTTAGTTCTCAAATTGACATTTTTGCTCTTCAAAACTTTAAAGAGATCTTGTGCAACAGATTTTGCCTAATTCAATATGCCGACCCAGTCCTGTGTCATCTTCAAAATCATTGTTATTTAAGCCTATTGATGCAGAAAATGTGTCAATTAATCCCTTTGTAAGATCTTCCTCTTTTACATGGACACTCTAATTTTCTAAAACTCAAAAAGTAAACTCACTTTTCCCAGTCAATTCCAACTCATTGTAACCTTCTAATGAAGAGTAGAACTGCTCCATATGGTATCAAAATTCTCTAACCTTTCTGTTACCAGCCCAACTGTAATGCCTTGAATTTACTTGGTATAGATTTTCTATCTCAAGTCTTCTTAATTCCCACCAAGTGGGTTGGCTATCGAGTTGTTTCCAACTCATAGTGAGCCTGTATAGGGCTTCTAAGGAGCAGCTATTGGATTTCAACTGCCAACATTGTGGTTAACAGTCCAGTGCTGACCCTACAGCACCATATCAGAAGTCCAAAAGTGATTTGGTGGGACCATGCAAATAAGGTATACAAGACCGACCACACGGTACTGATAACAATATTCACAACTATGGTGGATTATTAAGGATGTGAACAGGTTGCAATTCAGGATTAGAAAAACTCTGGACACAGACATTTCACAGTCAGTAATGCCTCTTGTTTGCCGTACTGAAGGTACACCTCTTTCTTGTCTTCTGCTTCTTAGCCATGAGACCTCTCAGCCTCTGCACTGCTTGGGCAAATGTTACAAAGCTCTTTTAATCAGTCTGTAAATGCTCAAAGGGCATATTCTGCAAGCCAGTCTCCTACACTTAGGTACTCAGCTTACTCAGTCCATGGGCCTAGAGCCCACAGCTTCTCTGTATCCCCATGCAACTGTCTCTGCAGTCATATCTGTTATTTCTAGTTGAGGAGTTCATGCTACACTCATGTTTTTCCTCTTTGATAGCCATGGGAATTCTCTGTTTCTGTTTCTGAGATGACTCCTTTAACCTTCCAGGATGGCAAAAGTAACCAATCTCAGAGTTAGCATACTATACACCTTGATTGCATGGTCCCCTCCAATCACTTGGTGGGAATTAATAATACTTTGGACAGAAAACCATATCATGTAAATTCAAGGTACCACAGCTAAGAAATAATACAACCTTTTTAAGCAAAAATATTAAAATGTGATGCTATTGTTACTTGAAATTTACAGCATTTAAGTTTATACACTTATGAAAGTAGTACTTCCAATTCTCTAACACTTCCTTTAAGAGTTCTTTACTCTTTATTTATACCAAATCAAAACAGTAGTTTTGGCATCTTCTTGGGTCTCAAATAAAGCTTCTTTTTAAAAGTTCTTTGAATTTGGTGCAAAAATATGTCTGAAAGGATAAGATCAATGCTCTGCAGTGGATGGGGTAAGGTTTATCAATGAAATTCTTTTAGTACAACACTTGTACCTCAATGAATGAGCAGGTCCATTGGTGATGAAGAAAAGTACCTTTTGCATCTTTCATGGCTTTTTGCTCACCACTGCTGTTTTCAATTTCTTTTTAAACTTTACCCCATGATTATCCTATATGCTATCAGTATGATCCATTTGGAATTCCAAAACACAGCTTCCATAAGCCTCAAAAATGTCTTCTCTGCCTTGGCTTTAATGGTCCAGCTAATCCCTCAGACACCACTGTTAGGATTAGACTTTATTTCTTAATTTTTTTTTTTTTTTTTTCTAAACACATCCTAAATGTTACTAAGACACGTTTATTACTGAGTGAACTTGTATGCAGCCATCCATACACTTCTAGACAACTTCTTAAAAGGATTTTTTGGAATAAACTTGTATGAACTTGAACCCTAGTAACAATACTTTTCATTAACATTCACACACTCGTGTAAGTTAAATATACTTCAAAAAGCATTCATAGTCTTTTTATTTTTTTCACACTTATAGGGTTTATTAGGAAAGTTACCAAGATCAAAAAATGCTTAGAGCACAATTGTTCCAGAAAGGGTACCTTCTCAACAACTGTACCCACAGGCAGGTCTCATTTGACCACACCAGTGTTACAAAACTTTTTTTTTGTTTTTTAAATGTTTTATTGTGAATTATGTGATTGCTTATATGGAAT